>NW_015638033.1:243509-285252 GCF_001515625.1 Sinocyclocheilus rhinocerous | reverse complement strand
GTCAACAGGAAGGCTGTGTATGTGTGGTGAGGATGTGTCTCAGGCTTTCGTGTGCGTAATGTGAGTGATTCGTTTGATCCTGAGCTGTACTGGCAAAAATATAATATCACGATTCATGTTGTACAGCCAAACTAATTTCCCTATTTTAAAAAACAAAGCCTTACAAGTTATCTATCTATATATATATATATATATATATATATATATATACAAAACAATGGCAGACAGAGTGGCGAGAGTGGCGAAGATTAAAAAAAAATCATTGTCATTATTTTATCATTGTTATTAAAAAAGAAACATTACAAAAAACAATGGCAGACATTTAGGCCAGAGTGGCGAAGATTAAAAAAAAATCATTGTCATTATTTTATCATTGTTATTAAAAAAGAACAAAGATACACATTACAAACACACATAATATATAAATAAAACAAACAGTGCTTTATGTTTCAGGTACAGTAGGTGTATGTAGCAGTAGCATTCAAGAAATAGAATGAACACATAAAAATAAAACACCATACATTGATTCTTATTAAAGCAACTATATTAAAGTTCTTCAGTCGAGAGCAGGGAGTGATTTCTCTGTGTTTTGTTGTTTTATTAACATTAAAGGGATAGTTCACCCAAAAATGAAAATCCTGTCATCATTTACTCACTCTCAAGTTGTTTTAAACCTGAATGAGTTTCTTTCTTCTGTTGAACATAAAAGTTATTTTGAAGAATATTTTTTCAGTCAATGGGGGACAGCAACCGTTTGGTTCCCCACATTTTTCAAAATATCTACTTTTGTGTTCAGCACAAGAAATAAATGAATACATGTTTACGACAACATGAGAGTGAGTAAATACAGACAGGATTTTAATTTTAGAATTTTGTGATTGTGAATAAGTGCGGTGTGCCGTGAGTGTAACTCTAGGGCTGAGTAACATGTGATGTGAATGTATGTGGCGTTGTACAGTATATTCCTTAATATTAACACACTACATTGGGCCATTTACGGAGTTTATATTCAGTCTAAATTGAGCTTTTTTAATTAAAATATTGTTTTTCCTAAAAACCTTTCTATTTCCCTCTCTAAGATCTTTTTGTTTACATGGTCCAAGTTTCTCTTACAGGCTTTATCAGTATTTCATAAGAGTGTAATAATGTATCATCCCACAATATATTGCAGTACAAAAGTGCAACAATTGTATCATGCATAGTGATATTATGTATCATTTAAAAGTCACCCCAAAATTAAAGTTTGAAGTTTAAATTCAGCATCAAATACGGTGAACCCAGAGCGTCACACATTTGAGCTTCATTGTTTATTAATAAATAAAAAATAAAAAAAGTTAGTAAAATATAATATTTCAACCTTTTAATGTTATGTAGCCAGGGACTATTTTAGCACTAATCTTTAACCCAGAATCATCTGAAATGTAACTGATTAGCACAAAACTTGAAATTCATGAACTTTTTTTTTTTTGCATTTTTGTCATTTTGCTTGTTTTGTTTTGTTTTGTTTGGTTTAGTTACAGCGATCACCAGACATAATTCTGACTGGTTTTGAGAATAATAGAGCAGATGAAATCTTCACACATCAAAAACACAGCTTGTGTGCCAGCAGTGCTTTCAAGATCTGTGAAGAAAACAGTGAAGTTTAATGCCAGAAAACAGAAGACAAATATTGACGGCTCTGTTTGTGTGAAATATAATGATCTGTGAACAACAAATACTGTATGTGCACTGTACTGTATGACTGTATATGCATCCCTCCTTTCCATTAAACATATTTTATCGACCTGTCCTGCTTTTAATGGACAACATTTTTATTCAATAAGCTCACTTTAGAAAATCAGATTTGACTAGAAAACGTTTAGAATGTTTGTCATATGTTAAATATCTTAATCTTAACTGCTGTATTTTTGGCTTTTATTTTACTGTATTTATCCTAACTAACTCAGCTCTTATCATGAAAATAGTCTTACTTGCTGATGTGTGACCCTGGAGCACAAAAGCAGTGTTAAGTCGCTGGGGTATACATCAATGGAAAGATTATTTATTCAGCTTTCAGATGATGCATAAATCTCAATTTCACAAAATTGACCCTTATGACTGGTTTTGTGCTCCAGGGTCACACATGGCATTAAAAACTGTATGACTCTGTTTCTGTGCAGCCTTTGACTCTGTAGTTTGAGACTGAAAGTGTGCATGAATCGTCCTTGTGTTCGTGCACACGCTCATGTCCTGAGATTCAGCAGCGCTCCGTCTCCTTTAGATGTTCAAACGCTTGCTTCCGCCGGAGCGTGTAAGATACACACACCAATCAGAGGCGGAGCTAAGCTGCTCTTTAAGGAGCCCCGCGGGCCGACAGACGGTATCGACAGACGAGCGTCCCTCGAGAGCGGGGTCCGTCAGGCCCTCCAAACACACCTTTGTTTTCTCTCCTCCGCTCCAACTTTCATCCGGCGGCTTCAGAAGGTGGATTTCTCCCACCGCGAGGGCACAGGAACGGGGCCACAGCACCGCCGATCGATGCCTGGAGGTGTCAGGAGTGCAGGAGAGAGAGAGAAATCAAACCCGTCTCTGATTACTTCCACATTACTGCTGAAAAAGAACATAAAAAGAAATGGATACCTTTAAACCTGCTTAATACATAAATGATGACCTCTCGGGTCACTCCCAGGACGGCGGCGATCGATAGCGCAGCTAATAGAAGAGCGCTTTACCTGTGCGGGTTTGCCGCCGGAGGAACGTCTCATTAAATAACTCCAGCTGAAGCCACAGCCGCCACATTTATTTGATTACTGTCGACATGACATTTACATCACAGCGTCAGCCTCGATCCGTTCTGAATCAAACATTTGAATCAAAATAAAAAAATCTGTCATCATTTATAGCCTCGTGTCGTTCCAAACAGATACATTACATTGTTATCAATAGTTAGGGGTTCAAGTGTGTACCATTGAAACCCATTGTGATTGTTATAATGGCCGAGGAGCCATTAAACTGATCTAAAAGTGATCGTGCAGACCAAACCGTTAATCGTAGAGACTTGAGATTTGGAGGGATGGTAGTACTCACACCGTCTACAACATCACCAAAGCTCGCCCCGATCGGCCTGACGGGGGCGCTACAGCGATCAGAAGTACGAAATCACTCAGAACTCCTAAACCGTTATGTCGTTGGAATCCTTGGCTCACGACTCCGATCTGACCGTCACTTTCGGGTATTTTGGATTTTTTTGAAAACCTACTTTTGCGAACTAGCCCTAGGTTTTTCGTCCAGATTAGAACCATAACGAGCGCAGAAAGGTTCTCTGGAGAGTGAATATCAGTAATGATCAAAAAAACATTCGTCAGGGGCGGAGCCGCTTTTCAAATGAATCCAAATTAAACTGTTCTGAATTTGCTCTTTTTTTAAATTGAATCAAAACCCAGTGAGTTGTGAATTGAATGGATTCGTCCATGATGCACAGGCCTAATTGTTAGTGAATAATGACAATGTCATTCTGTAAAGTTTCACATGACTTCAGAGGAGACTTGAATGTGAAGCACAAGTCCGTTGAATGCGCAGCGTGAAGATTCATCAGAAGTTCTTCTGTGCTCATGGGAATAAATAACAGCACACAGGGTTTGATTTCATATTTAGACGGCGTGAGGTTGCTGTTTGTTTGCCTCATGGGAACGGCTGAACGAGACTCGGATCATGTCAGATGTGTGTGTGTGTGTGTGTGTGTGTGTGTCACACACACACACACACACACACACACACACACACTCCCAGTCCCAGATAAAGAGTCTAGCCTAAAGCTCTTGTAATTTGTTTGTATTTTCTGCCTAATGTAGTTTGCTCAATCTAGTTTAGTGCTGATGGAAAGCGATAGGCCTTATCTGGGTTTGCCAAAGGCATGAGCGTCTGACAGCGCTTGAGCGGTGTTCCAGCACTGATGCCGTGTTCATGTCTGAAGTTTGAGCTGCACACACGGCTCGGAGGTCCTCCAGATTCAGTGTTTGAGAGGATAATGTGGATGTACAGGAGAGAGATATATTGGGAATGCACCGATATATCAGCCAGTGATCAGTATTGGCTGATAAAAGCACTGTCTGACGTCAGCCGATGGGTTTATAAACAGCCGATTATATCCTGCCAATCAATAAAAGACTGCAACTCATAAAGAAAATGTCTCTTATGTAGAATTTAGTGCAGTTAACGTTAATACCACATTGACATAATCTTACTTTAAAAATCAGTGCTGCTACCGCAGGTTCTATTTGACTCTATACATTACCCATAGTTCAAGCCAGGGTTACCAGGTCTGCAGTTTTCCCTTTTCACCGAACATTATTTGTAGCACCTCCAATCCAATAATCACAGAGAGCTTTGTGATAAGAAACAAAGTCTCAGCTTTCATATCTGGTTATTTTATCACGAAACACAGACTATAAATGCTGTTTAATGCGGCGTGAAATGAACATGAGTGAACTTCAGAAAGTGTAGAAAGATACAGAACGACTTACTGAAATGTCTCATGTAATCATTTATGGAAAGATGTCAGTAAAACGGCTTGAGAACAGTATGTCGCTTAACATTGCATGTTTCCACAGTTGGTTAGATAGCTATAAAAATCACTAGCGGAAGCTTGCTTACTGTTAATTATGTATGTTTGAATAAATCGAAGAAAAAAACCATGTGAAATTGAGTTGAATAAAAACATTTCAGTGTGATTACTACATCTGAAAATAAATAGCAGTTGAATCTGATAGTTTGGGCTCTGTTGTTAATATTTTAATAACGCACCACATGAGAGGGTTCCTCTCAGATCTGTGACTGGCTTTCCTCTCGTTCTTCGGGAGAAGGAGCGTGTTGAGGCCGTGTCTGTCGGGGCCATTCTGTCCGACTACCAGAGAGTGCGTGTGGAAAATGTGTAAGTGCTCTCTTGCTTCTCCTTTCTCTTTCTCTCACACCTGAAGGACACTGGACAGACCACAGTATGTCATTGGGTGATTTACAAAACAATAAGCCAATATAGCAAAGCCTTGTGTTAAAAAAAAAAAAGAAAAAAAAAAGAAGCATGTAGGACCACACATCATTTTTGGTGAATAAATTAATTGATAAATGCTAATGTGATCAGGCTTATTTTTTTCTCTATTCTTCAAACTCAACTTAACGACTAAACCTAAGACTAAGTGTTTGGAGTGAATACATAAAATACACGTTTATAGAACATTATCAAGGTGTGATTTGATCTACCTGTGTTTTAAAACAAAGTTTAGGGTCAGGAAGATTTGTAATGCTTTTGAATGAAGTCTCTTCCGCTCACCAAGGCTGCATTTATTTGATCAAATATACAGTTAAAATTCTGAAATATTATTACAATGTAAAATATCTGTTTTCTATGTGAATCTCTGTTAAACTGTAATTTATTTCTGTGATCAAAGCTGTATTTTCAGCATCATTACTGCAGTCTTCAGTGTCACATGATCTTCAGAAATCATTCTAATATGCTGATTTACTGCTCAAGAAACATTTCTGATTATTATCAATGTTGAAAACAGTCGTGCTGCACAATATTTTTGTGGAAACTGTGATGCATTTTATTTTTCAGGATTCACAGATGAATAGAAAGTTCAAAAGAACAGCATTTACTTAAAATATACATTTTTGTAACGTTATAATTGTCTTTACTGACACTTTTGATCAATTTAATGCGTCCTTGATGAATAAAAGTATTAATTAAAAAAAACCCTCAAACTTTTAAACAGTTGTGTAATAATCAATGAGATGTCATGCTTTCATGCTCTTGTATTATGAAAAATTTGAATGCATAATTATATAATATGTAGAGAAGTGTCATTGAATGAAATTGCAAAAATAACGATTGTTTTCAAACAGGTTTCTTGAACACTCCTCTTGTCTTTCATTGGTCAGTCAAACAGATAGTCCCGCCCCAAACTCATTCTATAGGTTGTTTCAGACTAGGGCTGGGCGATTTGGCAAAAAAATAAAATCTCGATTTTTTTCAGAACGTTTGACCGATTCTCGATTTTTTACGATTTGTAACTAGTCAACTTGAAAATGTAGCTACAACATGATTCAAGTAACTTTTTCTTTATTAACCCGCAGCTTTCAGCCTGTCACCATGATGCAAACATGAAATATCAGACATACAGTAGTAGTTCTTTACAGGTTTTCATTCGATTGCGCTGCTTTTCCATAGTTTTTCTATGTAAACATGGACGTGTTTGACTGTTGAGCTCACGTCTCATGCATGAAACGGCTTTCTAAAAACACGGCGCTCAAGTTAAAAGAAGTTAACTCCCATCTCCTTGCATGTGTTTCCTATTCCACTGCCCGCGTCGCATCTTTATCAACACAAAAGCGCGTTTTGTGTGCTATATTTATGGTCCTTCACAGAGCATGTCACGTGCGCCGACATGCGGTTGGATCGTTCTTTTCTCTTTACTGTTATCACCGGCATATTGTCAAAGTGTCTAATTCTAACATTTGGTAATATTTCTATTCAAAATCGCGATTCCTCAATTTCTAAAAAATAAAATTGTGGCAAAACATTAAATTTGAATTAATCGATAAAATCGGGGAAATCGCCCAGCTTTATTTCCAACATTTGCTCAAACAGACAGTCAGTGTTGTGAAAGTGGCACAGAGTTGCACTCTTCAGGATGTCATGCGTGTTCACTTCGACCCAGCTCAGTCTTGAGCGGAGCGTGTAGCCACACATACCGCTGTCGGTCAGCTATTGTTCCTCCGCCTGGGGTAAATGGTGTATAAATGGTGTAACCCCATCTGTATAGCCGACAGCCCGTAACGACCGTATCATGCTAATCGGCCTAATCAGCCGAGCTCTGGGTTTGACCTGTGACGCTGGCATTTGTCACATGAGTGTGGCGGTCTGCCAAGCCAGAGAGCGAGCGCTAATTTGTCTTTGAAGCGGTGTCGGAGTGCCGCCCTCTTTTCTCTTCACATCCATCCATATCCTCTTCCACGCCTGCTTGGTTTGCTTTGTATTTCTCTCATTCCTCCACTTGACGCTGTGGCTCTCTCTGCAGGTGTGTGAGACTGCAGCTCCAGCCGCTGGCGTACCTGTGGCGCCGAGACCAGGCCGAGCTGCTCAGAGAGATCATATCCAGTGGCCTCCACGCCGTCGTCATCAAAGTGGCGGCGTACGGTGGGTGACGGGCCATTGAGGGTTTGCAATGACTCGCTGATGTTCAGGTGATGCAGGGCTGAATCTAGTGAGAAACAGAACAAAGGTGATCCTCAGTTAAGTAGGTTAAGTGATGTGACCATATGGGGGAAATCTCAAAGGATTCTGCTAGGGCTGCACGATATATGTGACCCTGGACCACAAAACCAGTCATAAGGGTCAATTTCTCGAAATTTAGATTTATACATCATCTGAAAGCTGAATAAATTTGTTAGGATAGGACAATATTTATATTTGAATATTTGAGATACAACTATTTGAAAATCTGGAATCTGAGGGTGCAAAAAAATCTAAATATTGAGAAAATCATCTTTAAAGTTGTCCAAATGAAGTTCTTAGCAATGCATATTACTAATCAAAAATTAAGTTTTGATATATTTACGGTAGGAAATTTACAAAATATCTTCATGGAACATGATCTTTACTTAATATCCTAATGATTTTTGGCATAAAAGAAAAATGTATAATTTTGACCCATACAATGTATTGTTGGCTATTGCTACAAATATACCCCAGCGACTTAACACTGCTTTTATGGTCCAGGGTCACATATATCGTTTCAGTATTGATGTTGCGATATGCACGATGTGCGGTGTTTAGAATAGTGATCGTTAATCTGTATGTACCAGGGTTCGAAACACAGGTGATTCTTGGATTAATTGCAAAGTTTAACCATCATTCATCATTCAATGAAGGTGTTTTAGGTCCTGTGGGTTTAATCATTCAAGCGATTTTAAACCATTCGAGCGTAAAATAGAGCTGTTTTCTGTGCTCACACACGGAGCCACAGATGCACAGGAACATCCAATTCCCTTCACTTCGTCTATTTGTGCATGAAATGACACTTACGTGCGAAATTATATCAAAATGCATGTCTCTGCAAGTATTCTTGTACACACAGATGCTTATGGTTTAGGTGAAGGTAAGCGGATGTGTCACAGTATATTGGTTCACAGCAGTTTAATGTTCCTGTTGCTTTCTGTGTCATGAATGTTAATCAAACAACAAAACACACAGAGATACATCACTTTTGTAGCTTTAACGCAGATTTATTCGATTTAATTTATACAGTGAAGACTATGCAGTGTTATTGTACATTTGATTATTCAATTTCTGTACCTGAATTAGACTTACCTGAAAAATATAAAGCATAAATAATGTTATTTTCTATGCTGATTTACTCACCTACAAAATCACCCCAATCACTGATTTTTTTTTTTCAAATAGAGCTATTCAAGTCATCTGGTGATTTTTTTTTTTTCATATCTCAGAAAAACTAAATATCGCAATGTGAGTTTTTTCCCAATATCATGCAGCCCTAGATTCTGCCTTCATCCACAACTATATATCATTGGAATGTCATTGTAATAGTTCTGTTGATTGACAAAGCTCACACATAATAAAACACCACAAATAAAGACAAGTGCTGCAACATGTAGAACTTAATTTAAACAGCGATTGATAATTGAGTGTGCATTTCCCCCCAACATTTCTTATTTGTATATTCAAAATTGTATTTAAAACATTAATCTCATAACAGTATTTACTGCAGTTGTAATTTTGCAGTGTAAATTATTTAATTTGTTTGGGAGCAGCCCTGTAGTGTATTTTGAATTTCTTGATCAATTTTAAGAATTTGACATAAAATATGACGCATGCATTTAATAAGGTTAAAAATATTGGCCTTATAAAGGTAAATAACATGCTGGGGTAAATATTAAAAACATGCAGATTTAAGTATGTAAAAGCTTATAGAACACTGATGAAAATATTGCTTCGGAATAAATCGTTTACGCCACCAAAAATCTCGGTGATGCGGTGCTTCTGTGGGGATATTTTGTATGGGATATTGTCTGCTGATGTAAAAAGTTCACTGTATGTCATAATAATAAATAGCATTTTTCACAGCGAGGATATATATATATTTTTTACATTAAACACATTAAATATTACATATGTAAAATAATGTGTATTTCCATCACAGGTTTGGTCTTAAATTTAACATAAGGCAGTATTAACAAGGTCTTAAAAAGTCTTAAATTTAACTTGTTCATATCTGTAGACACCCTGGTGTTTGAACATTGAAAATTGATTGAAATCTCATTTAATCTTTTAAATGGCTGAAGTGGCACCTGCTCTCTGACTCCCATCTCAAGCACTGCCGCAGGGGAAACACTGATCAGGTTCCACACTAAAAGTTGAACTGAGGGGAAATGTTTATTTTATTTTATTTTTTTATGGTCTTGTATGCATGTATTCACAGGACATGTGTGGATGTAGAGGGTATCAGCATTTACTATGTGCGTTTTAAACTGATTTGTAACCAAAAACAGCATGCAGTTAAACAGTGCTCATTTAAAGCAAAATTCTTTGCTTCATATTGTGCCTGAGAACAATCCTTACCTGCAACATCACCTTAAGATCTTTGAAACATCACTGTATCATCTCCTTAACAACCCCATACCTTCATAGTAACATAACCATAAAACACAGCAGTTACATCACCATAACATCTCCGCAACATCACCATACCATCGTTGTAAAATCACCATGAACTTCATGTAATATCACTATAACATCATTGAAAAATCACTGTAACATCTCCTCAACATCACTGTAATATCTCAGCAAAATCACCATAACATCACTGTAACATCATTGTAAAACCACTGTAACATCTCCGCAACATCACTGTAACATCATTAATAACACCATACCATCATAGTAACATCGCCATAAAACTCACTGTAACATCATTGTACAATTGCTGTAACATCTCCACAACATCACTGTAGCATCTCCTTGATGTCACCATACAACCAAAGTAACATCACCATAAACCTCACTGTAACATCATTGTAAAATTGCTGTAACATCTCTGTAGCATCATTGTAACATCTCTGCTGTATCACCATAACACCACCACAAAATCACTCTAACATCTCCACAACATCACTGTAGCATTTCATTGATGTCACCATACAACCAAAGTAACATCACCATAAACCTCACTGTAACATCATTGTAAAATTGCTGTAACATCTATGTAACATCACTGTAACATCTCTGCTGTATCACCATAACACCACCAAAAAAATCACTGTAACATCTCCGCAACATCACTGTAGCATCTTGATGTCACCATACCACCATAGTAACATCACCATAAAACTCACTGTAACATTGTTGCAACATCGCCAAAAACCTCACATCATTGTAAAATCACCATAACATCTCAGTAAAATCTCCGCAACATCAATGTAAAATCCTTAATAACACCATACCATCATAGTAACATCACCATAAAACTCACTGTAACATCACTATAAACCTCATTGTAACATCATTGTAAAATTGCTGTAATGTCTCTGTAACATCACTGTAACACCTCTGCAATATCACCATAACACCACTATAATATATCCCTGTAACATCTCTGCAACATCACTGTAGCATCTCCTTAATGTCACCATGTCACTATAGTAACATCACCATAAAACTCACTTTAACATTGTTGTAACATCGCCATAAACCTCACATCATTGTAAAATCACCATAACATATCTGTAAAATCTCTACAACATCACTGTAACATCTTAAATCATCATACATCGCCGTAATCACTGTATACATCACCATAATCTCTGTAGCATCTCCGCAACATCACTGTAAAGTCTCACAACCCAACTAGATTGTAACATTTCTGTAACATGACTGTAACATTGTAAAATCTGTGCAACATCACCATAACATCTAGTAGTGCCGTAATATCTCTGTAACATCACCATAACATCTCTGGAACATCAGTGTAACATCACGTAACACAATGGCAAGCAGCAACATGATAAAGACACCTATGTACAATAAATAGCTACATTTATTAATAATAACAAACTAGAATACATCAGAATAATCTTTTTTTTTTTTTTTTTTACACCAAGTAACAGAATGTCTAATTTAAGGTTTCCAAGCACTGTCACTACCTGCCACATTATAGAATGTCTACCATAGACTGTGTATTTTACAGTGGCTTCAAACATGGCTCATCCAATTAGGATTTTGAGTTGCGAAGTATTCGTTTTATAATTATGATATGATAAAACTTACAGCACTTATGACCTCTGTGTGGGTGAAGTAAGTTAGCAATGGATGAATCATTCTGGCAGTATCTACCCATCATAAAATAATTCATAAAAAAGAGGAATAGCTTTGAGTGTTTCTTTCATCATCATTGTTCCTATATTTCATTCATTATATTTTGCCACGTCTCGTCCCACTTTCTTTCAGCTGCAAAATTTCACTGAGCAATGGTAAATGTGACCCTATCTTAACAGACATTTAACTGTATAATTTCCTCTTTTATTCAGCATTTGAGTGCCGTCTACCTGCATCATTTTTAAAGCTGCACTTGAATGTCGAAACACATGATACACTTTTCAGAATTTTTTTTACAAAAATTGTACCTTTGGGGTATAACAGCTCGCCACTGGGGCAGCACTTTTAAAGGGACAACTGTGTACCTTATCTACCCCGAAAAGGTCCATATTAGTATCTTGGAGTAGTAATATGTATCCTTAAGGTACTACTATGAATCTTTTAGGAGTATAAAAAAAATTTACCAAGACCCCTAAGAGTAAAATTTTTTTCTGAGAGTATGTGTTCATTTTGAAATGATGAATTTGTTTGTGGTTAACACTGATGGACTGGTAACTGAACTGGAGGATGTTATATCCCCGTAGCTGTTTTGCATGTAATGTTTATATTCAGTTTTGAAGCTAGAATGATTAGAATATAAATGTGGAGTTGTAAATCTTCTGTCCCTTTCTATTATTTAAAGGGTTTCAGATGAATTGGGATTACTTCCTTTTTTTTCTGTCAAAATCCCTTTTTTCCAAATCCCGTCCCGTGTCTTATCTGCGCTCTTCTAAATGTGTTTTTAAGCAGATAATTCGGTGTGTGAATATGAGCGATCACACCGTCTGTGTTTTAAACCCTTCACATGAGCTGCAGGAGACAGAATTACACTCAAGAGGATCTTTGTTTTTTTGTTTGTTTGTTGTTGTTGTTGTTTGTTTAGACCGGCACACACCGGATGCGTGTGCGTTTTGAAGGAATGTTGAATATCACTCGACGTGGAAACGCTTGTCCAAATGAGCCCTGAGCGATCTGCCGGCACGGCTTACCTACAAATCCCAACAGCACCGCCGGCTCTTGACAAATCTTCCTCTAAAAGCAAATTCCCCACATGTCTGGAAGAGTGTAATTATGTGCGCACACTGAGCTGTGTGTTTTCTGCTTGGCTACAGGTAGAAGAGAAGATGTTATCACCACTGGCTTTTCACCTGGCCTCAGGCGGCGGTAATTAGAAATGAGAGGGTTGGGATGGACTTACACTGCTGCGGGCCGTCGGGGAGCGCTGCAGTAATTGTGGGTTTCATGGGTCAGGGCCGCGGGCTGAGCTGCATGTGTGTATCGGGTGACAGAGGTGTGCTGTACATTCACATACACCACAGGTGGAAATACACACTCTTCAGAGGGCATGATGTGAGAAATTCTGTGTCTGCTACGACTGTGTGATAAAAATAACAGTTACACCTACATCTTTGTATTTCTACCAAACAGCCACTGTAGACATATAGATTTAAAATATTTAATGCAAGAATATTTAAGTGTTTTCTTTTATATGCACCATATTTAACCAACATTATATTCGTACTAAAACGTTATAATATGTGACCCTGGAGCACAAAAGCAGTGTTAAGTCGCTGGGGTATATTTGTAGCAATAGCCAACAATACATTGTATGGGTCAAAATTATAAATTTTTCTTTTATGCCAAAAATCATTAGGATATTAAGTAAAGATCATGTTCCATGAAGATATTTTGTAAATTTCCTACCGTAAATATATCAAAACTTAATTTTTGATTAGTAATATGCATTGCTAAGAACTTCATTTGGACAACTTTAAAGATGATTTTCTCAATATTTAGATTTTTTTGCACCCTCAGATTCCAGATTTTCAAATAGTTGTATCTCAGCCAAATATTGTCCTATCCTAACAAACCATACATCAATGGAAATATTATTTATTCAGCTTTCAGATGATGTAGAAATATCAATTTCGAAAAACTGACCCTTATGACTGGTTTTGTGCTCCAGGGTTACATACATGGAAAAATACACAGAATTTTTGTGAACATTTTTGAATGACACAAACAAATTGGTACATCAGAGTTTTTAATCATGAAAACAGTTTGAACTGATTCACAGAAATGAATAATAAAAAATCATTGTGAGGTAACAATAAGGTTCAGTTCATTACCATTAGTTAATGTTCTAAAATAACAACGAAGATTACTTTTGCAGTATTAATTAATCTAGGTATGCTAATATATGAATATACTATTATTCATATTATCTCATGTTTGTTCACAATACAAGGTTTACAATGTTAAAAATGTATATGTAGAAATGAGCAATGCTGCAAACGGTGCTATAAAGGAGTGAGTAAATAGTTTTTAACTTAAACTCACTGTAAATGGGTTCCCATTGTGAATATATCATGGTGCTCACACATTTGGCATCTGCTCACTCGTCACCGGCGATGAGTGGCGATATAAATTATAATCCCGTAATAACACTTAAAGGAGGATTGTGGGTAATCGCAAGGTTGACAGAAGACATTCAAACCAGTTTAAAGGAGGGGATCTGTTGTTACGAGACAGCTGCCCACACAACACGCAAAGTTGAAGTTGAAGAAAATCTCTCCTCGACGTTTGTGCCAACAAGTTTCTCTCTGTAGTCATGTCAGAAACCAGAGCAGAACTTCTCAGCGATCGCTCACCACCTCTGTGCAGCCGAGCGGAAATAATTGGCTGGTAAATACGGCAGCATCAGATATTCATGTAATTAGTTAATTGGTTGATTTGTGTGGGTGAGGATGGCCAGACGCGGTGTTGTTTCCAGCAGTTAATTGGATGACAGTTCCTGTGGAAATTGGCATGTGTGAAGTTGAAAGGTCTGTTTACGGTGTTGCTGCTTTCCTTTTTTAATGCCTGCTTTATAAATTTATTTTCTGCAATTATACGGACTCTTTTCCACTCAAATTGTTGGCGTTATATACTTATTGTTTAAATGCACACAACCCTTTCCTCAACATGTGTTTAAGTATTTTTTTTGAGGCATGTGCAAATCTTGATGATAATCTGCTAGTCCAGCATTTCTTATCAGGGGCCAGGGGACGCTGGATGGAAGCGATATTTGTACAAGTTATGAGTTGAGATCTTATATAGTACTTATACAGGAATCGCACCAAAAAAGATGAGTTTGTTTCTTCATCAGGTTTGTAGAAATGTAGCATTGCATCAGTGTCTCAGCAATGGATGCTCTGCAGTGAATGGGTGCCGTCAGAATGAGAGTCCAAACAGCTGATAAAAACATCACAATAATCCACAAGTAATCCATAATAACTCTTCCTCCAGTGAAACAGCAGATGCACTTTTTCACTGGAGGAAGAGTTATTATGGATTATGGACTCATATTTCAGCCAGAAGCGATGGTTTGAAGTTAAAAGCGTCTTAATGCTGGATTAGTTTCAGCTTTTGTCTTCTCCAGATGTTAACTGATGGACTGGAGTGCTATGGATTATTGTGATGTTTTTATCAGCTGTTTTGGGTGCCGTCTCATTCTGACGGCACCCATTTGCTCCAAACCTCTGTGACTTTCTTCTGTGGAACAAAATAGTAAATATTTTGAGAAATATCTTGCCGTATTTTTTTGTCTGTACAATGGAAGTCAATGGTCACCAAAGTGATTTAACATTCTTCTAAACATATTTTATAGACTGATACTGAGCTTTCTCAAACTTTAGTTCACTCAAGACTGCAAGGTCCTGGAGGGGCAGTCAGTTTTCGGTTTTATTATTTCTGTAATTATAATCTTGCGTCTAATAATGTAAACATTTTCCAGCCCGAATGACTTGCCTTCTTCTGTGAAACCCAAAAGGAGAATCTTTTAAGAACTTCACAGTTGCTCTTTTCTAAATAATGACAGTGTATTTCACTTATTTTCTTTTTACATTTACATTTACATTTAGTCATTTAGCAGTCTCGGTTAGCCTAACGCAGTACACGTAGCAAGGTATTTACATATATATATACACACACACACACACACACACACAAAGAAAAACAAGTAGACAGAATAGAAAAAATAGAAAGCTAGTATTATCTTTGAGATGGCACAATAATGCGTCGTTCACTTGCAGAACGCAAGATTCTAGAGGCACATAACTCTGAAGTTATGAATTTAGATATGCCATTTTCCAATAGGGTTGACAGGAGAATCTGGTGGTTCACCGTATCAAAAGCAGTGGACAGAAGCAAAAATACAGGTTTGCATTGAGACACGAGCGAGTAAACAATGGCAGAATTTTGGGTTTTGGGTGATCTGTCCCTTTAAACATGACCTAAGACCTATTAATCATTGTATAATAAGACATTCGTTTTACAAGCTTTCAGAAATGTTATGTTTAAATATGCAAATGCAACATTATCTAATTCAATATGCACTCATTTTCATACATTTCCAGAACAGAAATCTGAACATTGGATACATTCACATATTAAAGTTAAAGTTTTTTTCCAGAGGGGATGTTGGATTTATTTTTTCATCACGCTAGAAAAACAATACTTTTTCACCATGTTTTTAGGAATATAATGTTCAATATAAATCAGTGTTAACGGTGTTAACATTGTTAACAAATCCCTCAGTAAAAGCTTTCAGAATATAAATAGGAATAAAACTGTAAAGTTTGCTGTAAGTAAGAGAAAAAACTAAAGACATGGATTGGAATTGAAATAGATAAAGTGCAATACAATAAACACTTAAATGTGTATTTTGGATGTTTTCTTTCTGCTAGTCTGAAAGAAGACATGTTATGAAAACAAAATAGAGCAAAATCTCAAAATTGAGTACTTTTTGCATGTAGTGTCTTAATGCATCAGACCAAAGAAGCGTGTAAGGAAAGAAACCCTTCACATCTCTGGCAGTATTGTAAGAACTTGTGACCTAAAAAGAATTTGCTCTAATTTGAAGCTCATGAAATCTAATGCAAAACTTGAAAATCCATTTGTGTCCAGTTCACTGGCTTGGAAGTTGACTGGATTAAATTTCAGTTTTATAGGATAATAATGAGTTAAAGACTTTTTGCAGGCATATCGCTCCTTGGGGCCCTGCTTGGACTCTGCTTGTCTAAAGGGCAGCGAGGATGGACGTGCAGGCAGATGAATGGAGCTTGGACTGGGCTTATTTGTGTTTAATGTGCCATAAGGGGCTGAGGTAATTAGCTGTAGGTCAGGTAGTAAAACAGGTGCAGATGAATGAACATCGTGCAGCTCATGTAAATGAGAGCGCATGACTGCGGCTAGTCTTGACTGTCTGAATATTTTAGGCCAATATGATTGTAGTTGGTCGAGATCTGCTATATTCACTTGGTTTTAGATGTCATTGATGGCATGGAAAGTTAAAACAGCTACAATGGCGATGTGCAATACATTGATAAATAAAAGGGCTGTCCAGTGATGAAAATTTTTAATCTAATTAATTACATGACGTGCCGATTAATTAACCAAATTAATCGCAAGTTAACTGCACATCAATTTTGGCTGAGAAATTACCACCAAAAGATAATTTAAAGACATTGTTGTGTTAGACGAGAAAAGCATTGAATAGACACAACACAAAGTAGCTTTGGAAAGAAATATTCTGTTTTAGCATTGCATAAATAATGATAATAAATGGTTATTAACCTTTTTAAAATAATAGTGAAATTTGAAATTTTTTTTTTTTTTTAATTAAATTATACTCTCATTTTGAAAGTAAATGAGTGAGTCATTGAATAATTTATTCAACCGATTCATTCAAATGAATTGGAAATTGGAAATGAAGCAAGTGACTATCAGCAAGTGAGTTACTGAATCATTGACTCCCTTGATTCATTCAAAACTACAGATTAATTTAGTAATGAAACACAGCTGCGTGTTGCTCAGAGACTCACAACGGTTTTTCATTGTCCTGCATCATGTTCGTCAGCAACTGCGTCAATGTAAGATGACTTACAGGTCTGGGCAGGGCGGGTGAATTATTTTGTCCATAATTAATCGCAATAAATAAATACCAAGATAGTAATCATGCTTTTGCCCTGAATCAGGTACACCGTACACTGATTTGCTTCATAGGGATCTAGGGAGTGGAATGAGACACATCCAGAGATATTATACAGCTTTTTTAAAATTTTATTTGCATATATTCTTCCAGCATCCAAGCTATTAAATTGTGCTGTGCTTCATCCTTTATTTAAAATCAAGACATTAATAAACATATTATAAAACAGACTCCCTCTTAGCAGTTTGATATCAATCATTAGAATTTGTTTAAAAGGCATGACTAATTAAAAAGGATATTTAAATAGGATTGAATTTTAATGGTGTTCTCCCTGTTACCTTTGTGTGGGGTTAACATGAGAGGAGAGGAGATTAGATATTCTCACACTAATTATGAGCGGTGTTCCCCAGGGGCGGGTAATTGGGCCGCTTGCGTTCTCATTGATCCCCTGCAGATCAGCGGCATCCGAGTGCAGCTTGCTGCTGAAAATACGCAGTCTAAAGTTCAGCTTTCCCTCAGGGCTTGTGGTTTGGGCCCTTGACCTCTGAGGTTAGGCGGGAAGAACAAGTCTTTCACCACACGGCGGTTCTCTCTAGCGGTAGGCGCCAATCATGAGAGGCAGGGAAAATATGGGTTTGTGTTATGTTGGGTTGTTGTGGTTTGTAGTGAGGAATGGTAAGAGTTTAACCCCTTGGTAGACTGGAGATGTCTGTACTAGCTTTTGTAGTATTTTGCAGGGGTTGGCTGTTTATGGCACTTTCCACAAATAGGGTACAGATTGATGTTACAGTATATTTTTAAAACCAATAAAGGTATGAATCCTCTGTTCTGTTGCAGCGTTTCCCAATCTAATTTGTGAGGGAACTGTGAGGAGTTTGTGAGCTGATGAAATGCTATTAATTCATTAAATCATAAAAATTAAAATACATAAATATAAAATCAAATCAAAGTAAAATACTTGCATTTTTTTTAAATTTTATTTTATCTGGAGCTCTTTCCTAATGTTACCCCATGTCTATACTGGACGCGAGCGGTGCAACGCGACTAAAGACAGCAGAACCCATTATAATCAGTGATTATAACACTGGATGGATTAACACGACAAATCATTTTATTTCTGACATACTCCAAGCATTCGAGCTGCTTCTGACCTGAAAGATAAATGGTTCGGCTGACAAAACCCCAAAAGAATCCCTGATCTACTGAATTTATTTTCATTTGAAGAAAGAGGAGATTTATGTACAGAAGTAATAAAAGCAGCTAGACAGTGATTTTTAATGATAAATGGTGATTGTTGACCGCCTTGACTGTATCAGATATTAAATATCACACAGTGTCATCATTTTGTAGAATAGATAGTCAGTTCATTGTACTAAATATTTTAATGAACAAAAAAAAGTAGTCTTCAGCTGTGGCCCACATTTTGCATGCAGCCCTGTTGACTGTATGATGGACCCATATTCAAACAGTAGCTTTCCATCAAATACTGACAATATACAAAATAGATTCGTATAGTATGGAAGGTTGGATTAATTCTTTTTTCCTGATTTTTACACTAATTGTGGACAGCATTCGTTGAGTTCAGTTCAAACAGTGTACTTTATTACTAATGTCTTAGTATCTTTATGCCTTATAGTCGCATTTAGCAGATTACAGCTAATAACAAACAAACATTTTATTTCACCTAGCCTGTGTGTTTTTTTCATTGATGCACTAAAATAACTAAAACTAAAACTGAAATAAAATGTATGAAAAGTATATGGACATAAAAAAAACAACAACAACAACAACAAAATACTTTCAAATGAAAATGAAAAAATATATATAATAAAAGTAATTAAATACTTAATTAGATACTAAATAACCCTGGTTTACATTTTGCGTTTTTTGACAATATAATCATGCAGCCAGATTTGATATATAGTATATATTGCTTTACATTAATTTACTGTATGTGTTTTTCTTTAAGTGGTGGGACATTTAAGTTTATCAGAAACGTAAAAAATTAGCTTTTAGCCTTTTTTTTTTTGGTATATTTATTTTTTCTATACTTTTGCTAAAAAGTCACACAAATAAAGTTTTTTTTTTTACTGTATTTAATCATTTCACAAAATTTTGGTACTACATACTACATTTTGCTGACTGCAGATGTTTAAAATAAACCGTCTGATATAACCTTAAGTCTGGCCGTCGTTTGCTTGAGGTTGGAGATGATTTTCTGAAGGATCTGCAGCTTCTTCTAGTGATCATTGGTTGAAAAAGAGCACAACATGGTAGGAAAGCGTATTGCCGTACTCATGGAAAGTTCCTCATGTGTTTGAGTTTGAGTGGATGCTCTGCGTTTGATTATGTTTGTTTGTTGGTTATGTCTGTGTGTTGTTGATATTGGCAGCATGATTTGATTCCCGTGTTGTGCCAGGAGGGCGGCGCTCAGCGGAGCTGTGGTTTCTGTCTCTGTCTCTGTCGCTGATCAGCTCTTGTGTTGTGTGTCTGGCAGGCCTGGATCCAGACAGGCATTTAGGAAAGTCCCTGGCGGAGATGGAAGCGTATCTGCACGAGGTCAGAGGCGCACCAACACTTCTGTCAGAAAGTAAACCACCTTCAGCTGCTTCTGCTTCAGCTTTCAGCTCAAGTGTTTCATTATGACAAGCTGTTTTGACATTTCTTATGAATCATCATTATAATGTTCTTTTAGATTTAGTCCATTATTGAAATCAAATGAAATCTTTCATTCGTAAAGGACTTTTTTTTGTTGCAAATTGACATTAAAATCATTCTAATATGCTGATTTGCTGCTCAAGAAACATTTCTGATTATTATCAATGTTGAAAACAGTCGTGCTGCACAATATTTTTGTGGAAAACGTGATGCATTTTATTTTTCAGGATTCACAGATGAATAGAAAGTTCAGAAGAACAGCATTTATTTGAAATATAAATATTTTGTAACATTATAAATGTCTTTACTGACACTTTTGATCAGTTTAATGCATCCTTGATGAATAAAAGTATTAATTTCATTTTTTTTTTCTTGCTGACCCCAAGTTTTGAATGATAGTTCCCACAAAAACTGTTTTCAACATTGATAATAATCAGAAATGTTTCTTGAGCAGCAAATCAGCATATTAGAATGATTTCTGAAGATCATGTGACACTGAAGACTGGAGTAATGATGCTGAAAATACAGCTGCGCATCACAGAAATACATTACAGTTTAACAGAGATTCACATAGAAAACAGCTGTTTTAAACTGTAATAATATTTCACAATTTTTACTGTATTTTAGTCTTGGTGAGCAGAAGACACTTCTCGCAAAAAACATTAGCTAATTTATTTTTAAACTTTTGACTAGTAGCGTATATAAACATTTGCTATTAATGTCCAGCCAAAAATATCTGCACTATATAATTAATAATAAAAACTATAATGTTCCTGTAATTTGAATTTGTAGTGATCATAAATCTGGTTAATGGCAGCTTTCAGATAAGTATGGAGTTCATATCTGTGGAGAAAGAAGCGAGTATGAGACCTTCACTGTTGACTGCCCGCTCTTCAAGAAGAAGATCGTCATGTAAGTGACAAACTCGCTCAGAGAGGGAATGACGGCTACGTTCATGTGTGTGTGTGTGTGTGTGTGTGTGTGTGTGTGTCAACAGAAATAATGCAGACAGAAGTGATAGTTGTGGAGGAGAAGCGCCGAAGTGTCCTGCTTTGTGTTTCAGTGACTCGATGGAGACGATCATCCACTCGGCCGATGCCTTCGCTCCTGTTGGATACCTGCGCTTCACACGCATGCACACAGAGGACAAGAGAGAAGTATGACTCAGCGTAAACACTTCTACACATTTATCATTTCATTGCTGATGTCAGAACGAGTGGCTTTTTGCTGTATAGTTTGGGTAAATGCTCTTTTTGTGCTGAAGATGTGTGGGGACCAAACCTGCTGAATTATTTATGAATGAATGAATGCATAAATAGAAAAACAAATAAAGGAATGAATTACTTGATAAAACAAATACAACATTTTTTTTTAATTAAGTTTAGTCCTAAACTTATTTGTGTATTACTTTCCCCCCTTTATTTATTTTATTTCTTTATTTATTTTTTTACTGTATTTTTTATTCTTTTATTTATTAATTTTCATATTTAACATTTGAATGTGGCAATATTTAAATATGGAAATAAATACATGTTTGGAATAAATAAATATAAAAATAAATGAACACATATATAAATAATAAATATTTATTATTTATGAGCTTGAGTTTCTACTGCTCGTTAGTCTTCACAAAATGGATTGTTTGCAACAAACAATATACTTATTTTGTGTATATAAATGTTTTACGATCCATTTGCATTTATGCATTTGGCAGATGCTTTTATCCAAAGCAACATACACTGCATTCAAGTTCTGTACATATGTATCAGTTCATGCATTCCCTGGGAATCCAACCCTTCATATTGGTGTTACTAGCACCATACTCTAGTTTTTGAGGTAGTTTCCCAAACTTTCATCAGACGAACACCTTAGAAGTGAAATATTTACTTGAAATACCCTCTAAAATCTCAAGTTAATATTTCAGTAATTTAGCAACACAGTTACATGTTTATGGTTCTCTGACGTTGGTAATGGTCACATGACATGCAGTTAAACTAAAGAAACATCGAATCTTTTTTTTTTTTAGTAAATGTTTTTTTTGTTATTGTTTTTATTTTATTAAAGCCCCTAAAGGGACATGATGATGGAAAAATAGTTTCAATACTTTGCATTCTGTAACAAAACTTTTACGTTCCCCAGATAAACTTTGAGTTCGCTCACAAAACATTTGTGATGTAAATAATATGAGAAAAAACTACTTCAGTGGTTTTGTGAGTGAATGCAAAATATTGTTTAGAAATACAATACTTTTATGAGAGCATGCAAAAGCATTGAAAAATAATTTTTCCTCCTATCTCGTATTATTTTCCATCGACATGTCTTCTTAGGGCCTCTGTATCGCTTACTAAAAAACAATGCACAACTTTGGCCAAAAAATTACAGTGTATTTTGATCATTTTACCATATATTGCTAGTTAAACACATAGACTCTGACACTGCGTTTAAGGCTGTTCACACTTTTAATAAATGTCAACAAGCACTACAAGTAAAAATAAAGTAAAATTTGCATTTCCAAATGCATGTTAAACTCACAGCGCTTGCAGAGATGGAGTTTATGAGAAGCAGCGTTTATTGTGAAGTGAGCCGCTCTGAGGTGCTGAAAGCACGCTATTATCAGCTGCACGCGTGTTAAATGAACAAGATATACAAGATATATCACTATTTCACTTTTCACTCTTCGCTTAATTGTACATCCCTGTTTCTTTAAAACAATTATTTGGAAACCCTGCTCTACAAGAATGCATTGTTCTCAACATGTCTTCAGCAGCACATTTACTGCAGACTGCAGGGTACGTGACACACTCATTCACAGCCTCTCTGCCAGTCCTCTTCTCTTTTTGTCCCCTTACGTGGGCGACTTTGACGTCTGCAATATTCACCCGTGCCTGAAAGCAGGCCTGCCTTAACAAACATGTCCAGTCACATTATCCAGTTTGTGCTCAGGTACACTGGGCTGCAGTGATAGCGGGAGGAAGTCAAGGGAAGGTTATTTGTGTGGATCTGTGTGACTTTGTGTCGAAAGTTTCCTCTAAACACATATGTCACTGTTGCTTTGATGTCCTTAAGGAAGTGGGCGCTGTTCATGCTGATGCACTCGCATATTTCCCCTTCGTGCTCTGCATCTGTGTGTTTTCCACAGTTTGTCTCATGCATCAGAAACACAATAGCACATGTTATAATGCGGCATGAACCTGCTCTTGTCATTCGCAGATGTTCAGAAGCCCATATCCGCAGCATGATAAACAAATTAATGCTTTGCTAAATCATAATTATGACATTATGATCATTATGAGATAAAAAAAAGTCAAGATTATGAGGTACTAAGTCATAAATATGAGGAAAAAAGTCACAATTATGACAAAATATACAATTATGTCATAGTATTTAATAATTTAGACTTTTTATTTTATAATTATGACGTTTGAGATTATGATCTCATAATTATGGCTTAGTATCTCAATTTTGAATTTTGATCTCATAAATATAACTTAGTATCATCATTTCAACTTTATCTCATAATTATGGCGTAGTATCTCAATTTTGAATTTTTATCTCATAATCATGGCTTATCCCAAATATGAAATTTTATCTCATAATGACTTAACATCTCATAATTTGTCTTTGATCTCATAAAAATTACTTAGTATCATCATTTCAACTTTATCTCATAATTATGGCGTAGTATCTCAATTTTGAATTTTTATCTCATAATCATGGCTTATCCCAAATATGAATTTTTATCTCATAATGACTTAACATCTCATAATTTGTCTTTTGATCTCATAAATATAACTTAGTATCATCATTTCAACTTTATCTCATAATTATGGCTTAATATCCCAATTTTGCATTTTTATCTAATAATCATGGCTTATCTTAACATCTCATAATTTGTCTTTTGATATCAAAATATAACTTAGTATCATCATTTCAAATTTATCTCATAATTATGGCTTAGTATCTCAATTTTGAACTTAGTATCTCATAATTTCAACTTTATCTCATAATTATGCCAAAGTGTTCCTATATTTCTCCTCTTATGCTCTGACAAGCACCTCTGTGTGTTCATCAATGTTGTTGCATGCTGCAGGGATGCAGCAGAAATGTTCAACACAACGTGCATGTCATAATGCAGCATGTGAACTGCACTGATTGACCTTACAGTAGCCTTTATTCACAATATTAAAGCTATTATGTCAGTATTTACTAATTCCATATGTCTTTCATTACTGACAAGCTCCAACAAAAGACAAAAACAACACCATAAATGTATCATAACAGTAGTCTACATGTCTCATGCACTGTATTCCAAGTATTCTGGAGTCATGTGTTATTTTCATGTGAGGAACAGACTGAAATGTAAGATTGAAAAACTTAATTGTAAATGTTCGTTGAAGTGAATCAGACTGATGCACAGTTGCTGCTGAATGAGAAGACAGCAGCAGAATTATGTACTTTATAAAGTGCATTTGATTGTTATGATAACGTTGCATTGTGGGATCTGTCATGTGAAGTTTGAAGACGAGCTGTATGTGTGTTTTGGGTCACGCCGTGTCCACAGTCTCAGCTGCTGGCTCTGTGCAGTGGCGTGTTTGCTTCTGCGTGTGTTCTGCTGTGTGTTGGTGGAGGATCAGGGCTTTGAGGGCATTAAAACACATCGCCCAAGAAGGCAACTCCCGCAGCCATGCGGCCTTCAGCGCGCCCCGCCGTGTCCTCACCCCACAGCGCCCGCAGGTCAGCAGGAGCGCAGGGAAATTCCTGCCCCGCTCTGCTAGAGAAGCTCCCACACGCAGCAGTCGAAAGGACTCTCCGTCATGCTGACAGATCCGCGCTGACATCGGCTCTGGAGCCTGAATTAATGCTGTTCCTCCTCTGCACTTGCTGCACAGACACACTGGAGGATAATTAATTGAATTATCATACAGCCAACTGCAGATGACAGCAGGACATTAAAGCGATCTGAAATATTTATTAAAAATGTACCGTGTCTGGCGTGCTGCAATCAGGTGGTGTGTGAGCGGTTTAAATGGGGTCTTCTTGCTTATCACCACAAATGTTACCGTGAGAAAAACAAATAAGCAAGTGAATTCTTTGCCAAACCCGCTGAGCACAACCCCAATGACAACTGAAAAGAGAAATTCATAATTATGATATAAAAAGTAGTGTGTGTGATTATGATATATCAATTCATATTTCAAAAAATGTCTTTTTCATAATGTAGTATCTCATATTTTTTACTTTTTGTCTCATAATTATGAATACCGTGTCATAATTTGAACACAGGTATCTCAATAAATATGACTTGGTATCTCATAATTTTGACTTTTTACCTACTTTTTACCTAATGACTTAGTATCTTATAATTTTGACACATATTTCATAATATCACTTGACATCTCATAATTGTGACTTTTTATCTCATAATTATGTCTTAGTATAATTTTGACACTCATTTCATAATAATAACATAGTATCTCATAATTACAACTTCTTATCTCATAATTATGACTCGTTTCTCAGAATTGCAATCTCATAATTATGACTTGGCATCATAATTGAGTCTGTTTATCTCATAATTGTGTATGTCACAATTTTGTCACTTGCAGGTATCTCATAATTTTAGATTATTTTTTTAACCTCATTGACATCTCATAGTTATGACTTAGTATCTCATAAATTATGACTTTGCATCTCATGGTTTAGTATCTTATAATTTAGACTTTTTTTCCCCCCTGTTGCTAGAATATTTGTTTTGTACACTGTAATGTATTATAAGATAATAAATAGGTACAATTTTACAACGGTTTCTTCTCCAATCAATATTTATATGACCCCGTCATTATTTATGTACTGGAAAGTGATAACTATTATCTCATAATTATGACATAACTTTTTAAATCTCATCAGTTTTTACTTTTATCTCATAATTATTACGTAGTATCATCCCACTTATGTGATAATTATGAGTTCATGTTTTTTTCCGTATGTGGCAGGAATGGGCTTCCATAGTGACATGATCGTCATATTCATTTATTTTGTGGAGTATCCGCCTGCAGGTTCACTGATCAAGAGTGTGAGAGTCTGTGTGTTTTCAGGGGTGTTTGTGTGTGATTTATTCTCCTGCAGGGCTCCGGAGGGCGGCCTCTGCCTCTCAGTAGATGTCCTTGCCAGAACGCCATTGACAGCATGACAGAAGAGCTGGAATATGCTGATAAAACTCCAGACGTCCAGGGAGGATGTCCATCAAGCGCTGAGCGCAGTTGTCAGTCGGAGCCGGGTGAGATGTGTGTGTGTGTGTGAGTGTGTTCTGGTATAAAGCACATCATACTGTCTGCCTGCAGCATAACTATTACTTCACTGATATTCTTTCAAAACTATATTGGCTCATCGAACACCAAAACAAAAGAAGTATTGCACTACTATGGTGTTGTTGAGGGTAATGTCAGAAAGTGAATAGAGGAACCATAGAGCTGCAGTTTTTCAGCAGTGTTTCATGCACCCACCGTATAATTGTGCATCTTTAGAATAGCAAAATAAAAAGACAGACCAAAAGCGCTTGAGTTGTACGGAGCTCATTGACTCTTTTGGGAACGGTCCTGGATAATACCGTGTTTTTGGGCATGAACCATGTGTTTTGGATATTGCCATAGTTAATTCCATGGTGTTTATATGTTATATAGTATATGTCTGTATTATTTTAATCATTCAGCACCATGATATTGTCCAGGCCAGTGGTCCCTTTTGACTTCAGGGTCAATATTTGAAGGGCCTCTCTCTGTGACGGCTCTGGTTCATCTGCTGTAATGACAACTTACAAAAACTAGGAGTATCCATAAGTAAAATTAGCAGTGAAGAATTGTTAAATAATTTATTATTATTATTAAATAGTTATTATAATAATTATAATAATAATTGTTTCGTTTTTATTAAAAAATAATAATAATAAAATTTAAAGTTTCAGGATTCCGAATGCTGAATATTTTCCAGGGACAGCAGCACATTTTCATGACTTTTTTTTTTAGTGTCATTGAGATCCTATTATAGTTTTTATTAATATTTTGAATTAGTTTTTATTTTTGAATTTGCTATTTTTATTTTATTTGTAATTTTAAAGTGTTACTGATTTTGTTGTGTTTTGTCATTTTTCTTAGTTTTTGTTTTGTTTATGTATATACGGTTTTCATTGATTTTTTGTATTTCAGTATTACTTATTTTAGTATATCAAGATAAACTAAATGAAAATGAAAAACTAGCTGAATTTAAAAAGTTTTTTTTTCTTTGTTTTATTTCAAGGAACAAAAATGGTTTTATGGTTTTAATTTTAGTTAACTAAATATACTGGATAATATTTTTTATTTATTTATTTTTTTAGATCTTAGAAGTCTAAAACTGTATATTCGTTATAAAAATGCCAGTGGAGTTATACTATTGTATTCATTTACGTAGTTTTTGTTTTGTTTATGTATATACGGTTTTCATTGATTTTTTGTATTTCAGTATTACTTATTTTAGTATATCAAGATAAACTAAATGAAAATGAAAAACTAGCTGAATTTAAAAAGTTTTTTTTTCTTTGTTTTATTTCAAGGAACAAAAATGGTTTTATGGTTTTAATTTTAGTTAACTAAATATACTGGATAATATTTTTTATTTTTTTAGATCTTAGAAGTCTAAAACTGTATATTCGTTATAAAAATGCCAGTGGAGTTATAATATTGTATTCATTTACGTAAATTTTTCCAGGTCTTTTCAAATGAATCTTCCTGGTATATCCAGGTTTTCTAAGACCGTGAGAATCCTGGTTCTTCAAAGATGAAAACAGTTGTTGACGGTGAATCAAACTCAACAAAGGTCTACTAGTCAGTCAGTGTTTTTAGCAGTGCTGCTGTGATTAGTGTGCTGGCATCGACAGTGTCAGAGGAGCAGCGTCTTTAAATTCACCCCTGACCCCTTGATTGGTTGATTTTGCAATTGTAGTTGATATCAGCTCTCTTTCGCAGTACTCATTACTCGTTTGTAATGTCAGGCACTAGATGCTGATGTGTGTGTGTGTGTGTGTGTGTGTGTGTTAAAGGTTGTCTGCCGTCACACTCGTCCAGGAGTTCATCGGGTTACCAGTGGATATCCGGTCTAACAGCGCTTCAATCCGAACACCCAGACGTCCAGAGCCAAACCCGGCACGTCTTCACACTCCTGCAAAGTAGGAAAATTGCTCTCTTTTCTCTCTTTCTGCGAGATCACAGCATATACGCACGCGTTCGGTGTCGTCTCAGATGTGTTGTGCTGTTTTTACCCTGACGACTGTGAAGAAGTAATGAAGAACGTCGACCGCTGCTTCTGGCCGCTCGTGTGCAGTTCAGCCCATCAAACGCTGACAGCAAATAGGCCTTTGTTCCAAACACGCTTTCATTTTCCCTCTTGTTGTGCTGGCAAAATGCACTTTTAAGAGGTGAGGCGAGGCTCTTTATTCGGCAACCGCTCTTTTCTTCACACGGCTCGTTTGGAGGGACTCCATCCGTCACGGCGAGGACAGACACTTCAAATTAAAGCCGGAGAACGAAAGCGCCTCTCTGGCCGTTTCTATCGCTCGCAGAACTTTTAAAGAGAGGCCTGTAAGAGCAAAGAGAAAAATCTTAAGCAAGAGATGAAAAGCATATTTAATGTCTTTCGTCTTGCATCGCCAAACAGCCTTCACAGCGCTGAGACAATATTAAACAAGTTAATATTTAATGAGCGGCTTTTTTGTGCGCTGAAACGCAAACGCCTGCGAAGGAAAACAAACTTGACGGCGTGTGATATTCTAATGGGCTGTAGCGCCGCTCCGGCTCCTCCATTGTGCCGTGTTTTTAACAGACTGTGTTCATGTTGTGCGTTTACGCCGATTTGAGCCTGAGGTGAGAGTAGAGGATCCTTAGAAGTTCAGCCGCAAACTTCTCTAATGAGATATGAGCAGCTCTATGTTTGACTGACCGGTGTGTGTGTGTGTGCGTGCGTGTGTGTGTGTGCGTTTATGTTTTTCATATACTTTTTATATTTGCTTTTTTTCCAAGTAGTTTGTTTTCTTCTCTATTTTAATCATTAAAATGACTGGTAAACACTTTACAATGAAGTTAAATTGGCTAAACAAGCTACCATTTACTAATTTACTTTATTTATACTAAAATACTAATTTATATATAATGAAGTAATTTTAACAATCCTTTTATAAATAATAATCTTAATGTTAGTTCACGTTGTGCTAATGCCTTATTGTAAAGTGTTAGATTTGGTGATAAATCAAAAGCTGATGTAAAGACAGTGGAAGTCTCTGAGATGTCTTGACTAGTGTGTGTGTGTGTGTGTGCGTGTGTGTGTGTGTGTTGGCAGGGCAGCTGCAGGAGAACGGTCTGCTGATGAAGCACGTGCTTCTGGTTCATCTCTACGTGAGCGAAATGGAGAACTTCAGTCTGATCAACTCCGTGTACTGCACCTACTTCACTCACAATCCTCCAGCCAGGTAACGACGCCTCCGACTGGGATTAACTGCTCACATGATGGGCTTTTAGTGAAATGTGTCTGTCTGTGCAGTAGAAAAATGAAAAAAGTGTACATGAGTTACTGGATAAGAATTTTAGGGAACGCTTTACATGAAACCGTTATACATAATGCTTTATAAAAGTATTTGAATGCAATATTTATGCTTTGTAATGCTCATTGTGTATGATCTCGTAAATAATTGTACCCACAGATTTAACACATCTTAATACTGTAGCGTCTGGACCAATCAGACACACCATTTTTCATTTGATTTAACAAATCAATTATTCATTAGATTAACAAACATTCACAGACCCCTCACCCAATAAACATACTGGGTGCCAAGTTGTCTGTGAACGAGGCCCAGGACCCTGGTTACCATCAACAACGGCATGGTGCAGGTACTTGATTTGCTGTAGTTAGTAAACTTTATTTAACATAGTTTATGCAGCTTGGCTCTAAGAAATAGAGAGTCATGTAAAATAATCCGTCATGTCCTGTCCCAATAAAGATTAGTATGAGAGCCTGTTCTAGTACATCCCCCAAAACAAAATCAAGACTTTGTAAAAGAGCATAATAGGACCCCTTTAAAAACACAGCAAACAACCAATTTCGGATGCAACAAGGAATCTTCAAATATTATATTCTGACTTTGGTTGCAATTATTTATGAAATGCATTATACATAAAGGCTTCAAGTAAAGTGTTACCAATTTATTTTTTTTACACAAGAAAATATTTCAGAGATTGAAATAAATGGAAAAATTTATATTTTTGGTAAATATGCCAATGGAGTTATAACATTGTATTCATTTTCATATATATTATATATTAAAGCTTGTTTTGCCTTATTTTAAATCATTTTAAGGCCCCTTGGTAGTTTTCTGAGGCCCCAAGTTTGAGAACCACTAGTCTAAGCATAGGTCACAAGGGTTGACTAGCAAACAACCAGCTAGCCAATTAAGTGTGATCTACTAGTTTATCTTTTTTGTTTTTCTAATTCACCTCTGGCAAGAAGGGCTTGAAATAAAACTTGGCTGTCCATGCAGTAGAAACACAAAAAATGCGTACACAACTTTTCCAGTTGTTCCTGATTTACTGGATATGTGTTATATTTATTTATACTTACAGTTTATGTCTAGAACTAGAAAAATTTATATTTGTTATAATGCCCATGGAGTTATAACATTTGATTAATTTCCATAAGTGTTCCCGGATCTAAAAATCTCGCTTATAAATCGAGGCTTCCTCATATAGCCAGGTTTCTCAAGACCTTGTGAATCCTGGCTCTTCAAAGACAAAAGCATTGGTTGAAGAGTTTAATTAAAATTAGAAGTATTTAGATTTTAAGTCGTTTTAGCTTATTCTAAAGCTTGTTTTGTCTTCTGTTCAATCATTCATACTGCTGTTTATGTAGTCAAAACCCAAAACATTTTTTAAATTGGTGCTAGATGACGAGAAAACAGAGAAACTGAGCTGTGGCGTGTTTGCCAAAAACTTGACATGTTTTACATCATCTGATGGACAAATGCACAGGTAGATCTGAGTGCAGAGACACATTGTTCATTGACACACACGACCCACATTAGAACAATACTAAACACTTAAGCATGATTATTTTGCTAAAAAATACAATCACGATAATCATGATTACTGCCATTTGAATTTCTCGTCTTATCAGTGCTTGTAGAGAAAGTGTGTGCGAATGGTTGCCAGGTTGGGAGGATTTAGTAAACCACTGGGCAAAAATGTATGAAAACGGCTCTGATTGGGGGATTTAACTCTTGATATCTGGTAACCGCAAGCCAATGAAACCCAAAATTGCGCAAATGGCAAATTAATTGTTATAGGATAAATAATCATTGGGCAAATATTGCAGACTATTATGCTCAGTAAATGGTGAGAAGCAGTAATTATGATCACGATTCATCGTGCAACTCTAAACAGTACAAAGCTGGTTGCTAATCAACAAACCCGTCAGCAGCTGTGTTATTGTGTGATGCAGGGTCTGTGTTCAGGTGTGGCTCCCGGTCTCTCAGCAGCTGCGGATGGACGTTCTGCTTCACGACGGGACGGTGGTCTACGAGGAGGACGCTTTTCCTCAGAGAGGCACGCTTCACGTCCAGAGTCTGTCCGACTGGGCCCCGGCCAACATCGGGCCCTACAGTCAAGCCGTGCAGGTACTGAGCACTCCCTTCATTTGTCCTTTATAAAGGTAGAAAACAAAGCCTGGACGTTTGTGCGTGGGTATGATTGAAGCGCCTGCGATCGCTCTCTATGTTAATCTGTGTTGAATTAGCACACAGTAGGGCTGTCAAATTTTTTTTTGAATTTCGAATATTCGTCGAATTTAAAATAAAAACCCACATTTGAATGCAAAAACATTGCATTTGAATTTTAGGTGTGCGTTAAGGAGGCAGCCTTATCAGCGGCGCACGAGATGCGATGACGATGCATTATAATGTTTTTGTTGGCCTATCCAGCTGAAGCCACTAGATGCGGCGCTGCTGCGTTGTTCATTACAAATATTGCAGGAAAAGAGAACATCAATGCGGAGAAGATCTTGTTTACGTCAAAACTGAAACCAAGCCGTTCACACAGAACACATATTTATCGCATTTTCTAGAGGGACATCTATCACCGCTGCACTCGCGTCTCGCACAAAAGAGCCGCATGTTTAGAAAGCCATGCAAAATTAATGCAAGTTTAACTTTGAAAAAACATATCTCGAGACTTATGGCAGGGTTTTTTCCCATCCCACTGCAACTCGTGTTTGTAATCTGTGTGATTGGCTTTCGGCCCTTTGTATTAAACTATGAATACATACATGATGCTGTTTTGTTTATAGTTGTTTAAGCAACTTAATTAATTATAATTGGTTTATAAACATTAATTTAAACATTATGCAATTTTTGCCACAGATAGTCATGTTATCGTATGCTTTGAATAAACGTGCATTAGTAATATTTTGCTCGATGCGCCCTCTTGTGGCCTCAAGAGAGAAGACAAAAGCTTTTCTTCACCCTAACTGAAATTGATGGTGTTTGTGTCGTGCAGACATCTACCTTTCCCAGGAATAATCTCTGATTCATGCCTATGTTTCATTTAGAGGAGGGAACAGCTGAAGTTAGCCACAGCACATTTGAGGCGTATTCATTATTGTCGCATCTCCTTCCCTTTTTTATGCTGCTGCTTTGAGATCAATAGTCACATGCATCACAACATGAGTCGGAGAAACTGTGTTAATTTAATGACGCTGAGACACTTCTGTAGCTTTGACTCATATTTTGGATTTCGTTTTTGTTTTTATATTTCTTTATTTTTCAGTTTTAGTAATTAAAATTACTAAGACTTTACAGTAAAAAATGATTGTGAGTTATTTTTTCTTGATATATCAATTTTTTTAATTAATTTTTATTTCAGTTTTAATTTTAGATATTTTAGTACATCAAGTTAAGCAATTAAAATTAGAAATTTGTAATAAAATAAGTCAAAAATAAAACAAGTTTTTAATATTTAATTTCAGTTAACATTTATTTCAAATAAAACATTTTTTTATAGTTTCAGTCAAATATGTTAATCCTGCTGAGAAGACACTAGAGTAAAAAAAAAAAAAAAAAAAAAAATTTAAATATCCTTAATTAATATTCTTAATTAATGGAATATTAATAATGAATATTCTTAATTAATTGTTATATTTAGTTCTGAAGTGTCTTTTTAGATGCATATATTGTTATTTATTGAAATGAATTTAATAAAATTAAATTTTAATGTCCAAAACATTAAACAAGAAACATAGTTTTTTTTAATTTATGGTGAAATTTGGTCCCAAACTAGCTAGACCAGACTGAGTTGGTTAAAATGTAACCTAATATACATTTATTTAATAATAATGTCTATTGCTAGAAAAGGGTTTAGCATATTAAACTCATATGATAATGCATAATCTGTATAATATTGAATTTAAATGTGATGTTGTGAAGTTCACAGAACCTCTTGTGCGTGAAACATTAAACATGTTTCATTATCAGGGAGTGTTCTTCGTCTAATTGCCAGAGCGTGTTGATTCTGTTGTGTAATGTGAAGGATCCTGATCAGATTTGGTTTAGTAAATTCGTTAACCTTTGCGTCTGCGAAGCTTCAGGCCCTGAGCGCCATCGTTTAGATGAAATTAAGCGCTCGCTGTGTTTTCTGTTTCCTCAGCTTCACTCTTGATTAGCTCGCGCGGCGAGGTCACGTTTAGCATAATAGTGCCGTGTCCTTAATGAGGAATTCTGGACGTGTGACAGATTCTCTGCCTTCAGACGCGTCTCGCCCTTCTTCTAGATCACTGGATCCCGTGCTGCTGTTTTGATCTTCATGCAAATTGCATTTTATCAAGAAGATTGGAGCATAACAGCTATGATCGCGTGATATCAGACGTTACATTAGGACGGATCGGAGGATTTTACACCTTGCTAATATCGCGAGTCTTCCGGCGTAAGCAGCCAAACGTTTTTCCAAGCGAAGGCGGAAAAATCTATTTTCTCTCATAACGGACGATTAAGCTGGCGTGTTGGCAGATGGTTGGAATTGACCCTTCATTAACCAAAGTGGTCGTTAACAGCAGAGTCGCCGCACACCTTGGTGATTTAATGTTTCCCGCTCCCTAAAATCCCTTCGGAAGAGCGGCAGCAGCTCCAGCTATCGTAATGGAATCCGTAAACAAACAGAAGAGCTGTGTTAAATCACGATCCACACACTACCCTGGGACCTGGCACATGCTGCGCGCTTTAATAATCCAATTTAACATCCGCCTGCATCGTGTAGTCCTGTTAGTCCCAGTTTTGGGAATACGCCCACTCTGTGGGGAGGGTCGCTTTATTCCTCGCGCGGCCTCGCTATTGGATTTGCATTGGGAAAAATCAGAATCCGACGCCCACAATTAGCGTCGAAGAGAGCCTCTGCTGCGGGAACATTGCAGTAATCTTCTTAAAAGTGGGCTAATCGATTAAAACAATGAGCTGGGATTCTCCAGCATCCCTGCCTGTAATCTGTGCTCATGAATGAATGTGGAGGGACAGCTGCGTCTGGGGCTCAGATAACGAGCCGTGAATGAACACAGTCCTCTGATTAACTGCAGATCTATGAGCTCAGTCCTGTGATTAGAGGCCGGATGCTTTTATATCTGATGCATTCACCGCCGCTCAGAGTTTGGAGTCATTGAAGTTTTTCTGCTCACTGAAGTTGCATTTATTTGATGAAAAATACAGTAAAATAATGCAATTTAAAATAGCTCGCCGTTTTTATTAGTTAACATTTTTTTCTTGATATATCTATATTTTTTATTCATTTTTATTTCAGTTTTAATTTGAGTTATTTTAACACACCAAGTTAAACTAAATTAAAATGAGATTTTTTAAATATTTATATTAATGAAAAGTTGTCTTTTTTTTTAAGTTAACATTTTATTTCAAGTAACTTTTTTATGGTTTTGTAGTTTAACTGTAATAACCCTGCTGAGAAGACACTTTAGAGTTAAAAAAAATATTAAGTATTAAATAAATATTAAAAAATACATTTAATTAAAAAATTTTTTTACTTTTTTTTTAATTCTGAAGATGCATATACTGTTCTTCATTGAATTTAATTGAGTGTATTAATATGCTGATTTGCTGCTCAAGAAACATTTCTGATTATTATCAATGTTGAACACAGTTGTGCTGCACAATATTTCTGTGGAAACTGTGATACATTTTATTTTTCAGGATTCACAGATGAATAGAAAGTTCAAAAGAACAGAACTTATTTGAAAATGTATCTTTACTGTCACTTTTGATCAATTTAATGCATCCTTGATGAACACATTTTTTTTTTTTTACCTTATTTAGTTTCCACAAGAATATTTGGCAACACAACTGTTTTGAACATTGATAATAATCAGAAATGTTTTGCGTGGAAGCCGCTTCATTTAGCAGATGCAGGAGGTGTGTTGTGTCCAGATTAATTAGAGCAGTTAAGTTAGTTAGTTAGTAGCGCAGCTAAACGAGCGGCGTCTCTGAGGAGGATGGTCTCCCTTCACCATAATCTATTAAAGCGACGCTTTTATCTCACCTCGTCCTTGTCATATTTTATGGATTTTTTCATAAACACTGCCTATACTTCATAAATGTCTCAATTTTCTAGTCTATTAAGATTACTTGAGAAGCAGTTGATAAAAGAGGCAGGCAAGCATGAAATAATGCCCCAGTAATATGCAGCGCTGCAGGCGCGAGCCGGCGCTCAAACGATGCTCGGATGCTATCAGCGCTAATAAAAGAGCCTCACAGCAATTGAGCTGAAGAAACATGAGCTCTTCTACTGTCCTGCTTCCATCTGCTTCACCAGAGCAGCGTTCGCCTTCATCACCATCACCATCATCATCATCACAAGTGCCATCTGATATGATTCACCAGATTCAATCCATATCTTAATATATTGTCTGTGAATAAAATTAAACTACATTAAAAAATGCATCTGAGACTAAATGTTGTTGCAGACACGAGAAGTCTAGCTACAAATAATCAAGGCATGTTTTAAACATGGAAGAATGATTTTGAATCATTTAATATTTTAATGTATCATTTCATATTACTGTTACATTAATATTGTTTTATTTTTTTAACATTTAATAATGATGTGCACCCGTCTAACAATACCTAGAAAAGCAAATATCTATTTTCATCTGAGACTAAATGTTGTTGCAGACATGAGAAGTCTAGCTACAAATAATCAAGGCATGTTTTAAACATGGAAGAATGATTTTGAATCATTTAATATTTTAATGTATCATTTCATATTACTGTTACATTAATATTGTTTTATTTTTTTAACATTTAAAAATGATGTGCACCCGTCTAACAATACCTAGAAAAGCAAATATCTATATATTTTTTTTTTTACAATATTTAATATGTTTCTTAATATTGTCTGTAAATAAAATTGAAACTACATGAAAAAAAAAGTTGTTGAAAACACACAAAAAAAATAATTCTAGTAGAATAATACTGTAGCTACAAATATGTTTTAAACTGAATGTATGGAAGAATGATATATAATCATTTAACATTTTATTAAATTATTTCATATTACTAATATATTGATATTATTATTTTTTTATTTTTTTATTTACTAATTACATGCACCAATTTAAAAATACCTGAAAAAAAATTCAGTTATTCAGTATTTTTCTTAATATTGTCTGTAAATAAAATGCTAATTACATGACTGATTGTTGCCAAGATATTTCATACAAGAAGTTTAGTGCTATTAAAATAGTATAAATCTAGCTACAAATAATCAAGGCATGTTTTCAATGCTTAATGAACACGTGGAAGAATGAGATTTAATAATTTGATATTTATTGAATTATTTCACATGACTTATATTGATATTATTGTTTTATGTTATATATTTAATAGTTATGTGCAGCAATATAATACAACAGCAGTATTTACTTGCATTGAATCTGAGCTGAACTGAATTGATTGTAATTAGTGACGTAAAACAGTCAGGAATGTGTGAAAAACTAACGACTCGAACATAAGCAGCACTGCGACTAAATCCGTGTCCGAGTATGTGCAGGCCACAGTTAACCCTACAACATTTGAACTGATGTAAAATGCCAGGCATGGACCTAACATTTGGATGAATCAGAGTTCTGAATCGGTTCATTTAAATGAATCGGTTCAAAAGAACCGATCTGTTCAAATGAATCAGACTCTGTGTGCAGGTTTGCTGCGGAGGATTAAACGGCCCTAATGGCTAATAATCAGCACAGTAAAATCACATGCAATACAATAATATATTTAATACATTTATTTAAATGTGCCCATATGAATAAAGTAGTAAGAAAAGAACATGCAAAAATATATAAGATGCTACAGAGATTTCCAGTGGCCATATTGAAAGAATTAATCTGCAGAAATGAATCAAACGTGATATATTTTAGTTTGTAATACACAGAAAATGAATGTGACACCATTCTTCAGGAAATTGGATAATTGGATAAAAACACATCAATTCACGCGTCTTCTCAAAATGTCTTTATATTTTGCTTAAACAAAGTGAAGCATGATTTTAGACCCTTTAGGATTTTTATGAATATTTTCATGCTAATTAACCAAAGTGCTAAATAACTAAATTAATCTTTTAAATAAAAACTTTCTAATTTTTTAAAATATTTGCATTGAATATTCTCATTAATCTCATTAGTACGGTAATCTTGCAGGAAAATGTTTGTGATATGCATTATTTTTTATTTAAATAAGAAAAAATTAAATAATACCATGATATATTAATAATTTGTTAAATAAATATAAAAAAAAAATCTGCATAGGATGATAATTTTTCTTATTAATATAACAGTAATTTTATGGTATAATGTCAAAATAAATTAAATAATACCTTGATATATATATATATATATATACATATATAATTTGCTATCTAAATATGTAATATATATATATATATATATATATGTAATGTTTTTGCATTTAAATCAGAATATATTAAATAATGGCATGCTATGTAAATAATATCTGATTATGTTGTGCATAGCAGGAGTGTGTGACGGGATCATGCGCTCTAAAATACTGAACACAACACAGTATCTCTGGAGAAACACAGATTTCGGGGTAGATGTTGAGTTGCATGCTGCAGATGGAGGATGCACATGTAAAAACTGAATATTAAGTGCTGTATCTGAAGACCAGCGAGCGCTGTCCGGTTTCATCTGGTCCAGAGCCGCGTGACCCATTGCTGTGATGACGAGGGTGTGTTCCTGTACGCCGGTGTTTGACGGGACAGACACTGACACGCAGACGAGAGCCGCGGGTCAGAGCTGTCCGAGCTGAACACAGCGGCTCATCCAGATTAACCTTTATGTTACATTTACTTTTGGCCACTCGTGTAGTCGTTCATCTCTCATCGAGGGCCTCGTTCATGTTTCATTAGATTGTCGTTTTCAACCGTTCCTCAGATAGATGAGTGTTATAGATGAATAATAGACTAAGCTGCAGCATCTTTACTTTTATGCAGATTCATTATTCATATTTCAGTTTCTGCTGGCTTGCAGAGTGTCTGCACGATTCTCACAAAAACATGCCTGCTTCACAGATTTACAAGAAAAAATGTGTTGTGTTTTGCGTAATGAAGCCTGTTTTAGACCCCTTAAGATTTAGATCCCGTTATCTTATTTTTTTTCATTCAATTTTCCCAGTTTTTTTTTCTTCAAATTATTATTTTCATGCCAATTAACTGAAATGCAAAAAGATCTTCTTCGTTGCTGTTTTTTTTTTTGTAAATTGTATTATTATTTTCATTAAAGATTCCTATTAGATTCGTGTTAATGTAATACAATAGTTTTTGTAGTAACATTTATTTATTTTTTTTACATTTATAAATAATAAATAAACTAATACCATGATATCTTAATAATTTGCTTTCTAAATAATATATCAAGTTTTTTTTAAATTGCATTAGAGAGATTTAGGGGAAAATGTGTTTAATTGTCATAAAAATGTCACAATGAAAAAAATGCCAATGGTCCTAAAATAGAATTAATTTTCTTTATGAAAACGTAATGTGCCACATTTAGATCCCGTTTTATCACCGTGACATTATTTTCATGCCAATTAACAGAAACAAAATCACTCATCACTATTATTTATAATTATTTCCATTAAAGATTCCTTTTAGATTCTCGTTAATGAAATACAGTAAATATTTTTAATCCAATTTTTTACATTTAAATCTAAATAAATTAAATAATGCCATGATATAGACATAATTTGCTCAATAATATATATATATATATATATATATATATGTGTGTGTGTTTTTTTTTTTTTCAAATCAGACTATAATAGAATTAATTTTCTTTATCAAAATATATGTGCATGACTTGACGGGTGCCTATGATAATCCATCCACATGCAACTAGACAACTAAATGTGTACTATAAAATAATCAAATAAAAGAGGGAAACGTTAACCTGGACCTGAAGACACTCCAGGACCTCATCTACTGCAATGAAACTCTGTTTGAGATGCAGTCGTAATCTGAGCTGCATCGTCAAATCCAACACAGACGTAAAACCCTGTGAACGTAATACGAGTGCTTGATATTTGAGGTGCTATGGTGTTTCATGAAGCCATACTGCCCTCTCTTGAGCGGGACCTGAAGCTGCACTCGTGTGATGAGACTCAGACCCTCACAAACCAGACCAGAGCGGCATCCAGTCACACGTCACGCCCCTCGGCCTTCCCTGGCATTAGGCAGATTAGCGGGAGAGCGCATAATGCGGGATGATGGAGTTTGTCATCATTTGCATTGTCCTGGAAAGATGCTGTTTGATCGAGCGGCGCGTGGCGGGGCCTGGCGTGTCCCGCGGGGTTTTGTGGGATGTGCATAAGTCGAAAAAGCCTCACAACCAATCTGTCACAGACGCAGAGGTCGAGAGCCATGACTTTCCCTCCTCTTCCTCGCTGACAGAACGCTCTCTGATCGTCTCATGTTTAGATGTGTGACCCTGCAGCACAAAAGCAGTCGCTGGGGGATATTGTAAATACTATAATGTAATGATAATGTTTTCCTACTGTAAATATATCAAAACTTAATTTTTGATTAGTAATATGCATTGCTAAGAACTTCATTTGAACAACTTTAAAGATGATTTTCTCAATATTTAGATTTACTTTGCACCCTCAGATTCCAGATTTTCAAATAGTTGTATCTCAGCCAAATATTGTCCTATCCTAACAAACCATACATCAATGGAAAGATTTTTTATAAATCTCAATTTCACGAAATTGACCCGTATGACTGGTTTTGTGCTCCAGGGTCACGTATGATCTGAACATGTCTGTCTCAAACTAATAACATAGCAATAACACTCTTAGTGTGGGATTATCTCAGTATCTTTGACATACTGCTGTAGTTTTTGTTAATATTTTGAATTTTATATTTTCTGAAAATGATAGCTTAATAATTTGCTATCTGAATATATGTTATTTTTTGCTTTACGTAAATGAGAATGATAAATATTTTTTAATAATTACATTAGAGAGGTTCAAGAGTAAAATGTGTTTAATTGTCATTAAAATGTCACAATGCAAAAACAGTTTAGCGGTCCTAAAATAAAAGTAATTTTCTTTATAAAAACGTAAATTAATGTGCCACAATTAGATCTCATTTTGTCATTGTGACATTATTTTCATGCCAATTAACCAAAAAGCAAAAAAAAAAAAAAAAAACTTTTTTTTTGTTGTAAATAGTTTTATTATTTTCATTAAAGATTCCTGTTAGATTATAGTCTAATTTAATACAGGTAAGTATTTGTAATGCAATATTTGAATACATAAATAATACCAATATATAAATAATTTGCTCAAAAATCAGTTTGGTTACCTTAATGAGAATGAGCACATCACATCAATACATTACAGAGCTTTTTTGAGAGAGATCTCATTAAAGAGAAATGTTAGAATCTCATGTGTTGGTTTCTGAGGTGTAGGAGAATCAGCACGAGCGTCTCTCATCGGCAGCAAACGAGCTAAACGAGTTCACAAACTAAAGCAAGCCGAATGCCGTCCTGCACTCAGCGCTCTGGAATGCTTGATCACGATTGGTCGATAGCCACATTCTAGATATACATGCAGAAGTTTGGGATCAGTATATATTTTTAAATTAAATAAATTAATGCTTTTAATTTAGTAATTTAGTAATTATTTAACTTTTAATTGACTATTAGATTAATTTCAATTTAATATTAAGTTTATTGTAATTTAGTATTAAATCAAGTTCATCTTAATTGTGTAATACAATACTAATTTGAGTAATATTTAGTATTAAAACTTCCATTTTTAAATACTTTTATAAGAAGTATGAAATAAATTAATACTGTTAATTTTTAATTTAGTATTTATTTAATTTTTTATTAACTATTAAATTAATTTCAATTTAATATCGTTAATTGTAATTTAAATAAATAAATCAATTTAAATTATTAGTAATATTTAGTATTAAAACTTCAATTTTTAAATACCTTTATAAGGATATTTATAATGTTACAAAAGAGTCCTGTTTCAAATAAATGCTGTTCTTCTGAACTTTCTGTTCATCTGTGAATCCTGAAAAATAAAATGCATCACAGTTCCCACAAAAATATTGTGC
>NW_015638033.1:239709-243499 GCF_001515625.1 Sinocyclocheilus rhinocerous | reverse complement strand
AATCAGCATATTAGAATGATTTCTGAAGATCATGTGACACTGAAGACTGGAGTAATGATGCTGAAAATACAGCTGCGCATCACAGAAATACATTACAGTTTAACAGATATTCACATAGAAAACAGCTGTTTTACATTCTAATAATATTTCACAATTTTGACTGTATTTTTCATCAAATAAATGCAGCCTCGGTGAGCAGAAGACACTCTTACCGACCCCAAACCTTTGACCAGTAGTTTATTTATCTGATCACAGTCTCAGTCATTTCTTCTTTCACTCATATCACACTCACACTTTAAATGTGCACTCATGATTTTACTCATGTTTTATGTTAAGTCAAGCTCACTAATCAGTTACGGAAATTGGCTGGAATTGTAAAGAGAAACTGTTCATCAAAGTTAGGATTGAGCAGCATCATCACACAGGTGTGCATAAAGCGTTGCTCTGGAGCGTCACTATCTGTGAGCCGGTCATCAGCGGGATCAATTATGCATGAAGATCCCGTTGGGATGTGCGTGCATTAACATACCTGATGGTGCGTCCTTGACCGGAGCCACCGAGTTTGACTGTTCGTCAATAGCAGGTCACTTTCCCCGGCGCGGCCCGTCTTCTGGCAGGAGCTCGCATCTTTAAGGTCACCTCCGCTGCCAGCGCTCATAAAACAAACAAACAAGATCCAGGACCGCCGAGATTTCACTCGCAGACCTCCACCAGGAGGAGCATTTACACGCGTGTTTCCTTCAGGCCTCCTGACCTTTCGGCGCTTCATGGGTTTCATGAGAAACAATGTGTTTAAGCCATGAAGTGAAGCTTGAGAATGCATGGAGCCGGGTCTGAAAGTTGCGCTTTCCTGAAGAGTTAAATGACGTAGTTTGACCCCTATGAATATTAATCGTCTCCCTCGGCTCTATTAAGAATGCATGGGCCGTTGTAGTTGTTGATCAGATTTTGGATGCCCATGCAAATTGGGCTGTCTTCCTTGTCAGCGGCGAAGATGAATAATGTAGTTGTGTTGTATATTCAGGGACACACCATTGACAGTCAATTAACAAGTTTGATTGGTGTGTGAACTCCTCCTTTTGAACTGTTAATTTTATGTAAATAGCATTCCCCAGATCTCCTCCTGGCAGGGTAACCTGAGCGAGCCTCTTAATAATTGATCACGCCGCACCTGTTTTTTATTTTTAAATATTATAATAGCCGAGAGGTCTGGCTTTTGATATTCAGATGCACAGCTACGGCTCTGATGCTGCTTGATGGCTCATAACTGGAACGCAGTACTGGTTTGTTGTAGGCCACAGCGCATAGACGGATCCCAAATAACGCTCGCAGGTAAGAAAGAAAAGCTCCAGCTTTCTAAGAAAGGTTCTGATCCTCCGGTTATTTCTGCTGCATGAGAATCAATCAGGCCGGATGTGTTTGGACTAAATATGCACAGACTGTTTTGTCTTTAACATGAAATAACAGGAAGTGATGTGAGTTTGGTTTGATGATTTCCTCCAGTGCAGTGAACTCTATAGAGCATCAGACTAACACTGATGCTGGTGCTTAATGCACTAAAACTAAAACCATAACAAGAAAATGTTGTTACTTGAAATAAACGTTAACTGAAATAAAATACAAAATAAAATACTTCTATTTCAGCTAGTTTCCTAGGCAACATTTCTCATTTTTATTTAGTTTAATTTGATGTATACATCATGTTTGGTTCGATTAAAACGAACCCTGGTGCGATTGCTCTGTTAGTGCGGTTCGTCTGAGTAAGTGTGAACACTGCCATCCGAACCCTGCATTTGACGACGCGGTGTATCCAAAACAAAATGAGCAGAGAGCAAACGTGGAGCAACGATGAGGTAATGTGCCTTTTATAATAAAATAAAATACGTACACTTCAAGAATAAGCGCACTTAGTCCAGCAGATGGCATTAGATGTGTTCGGCTTAAAGCGGCGCTGAGCAGACCGATCGGTTAATAGATGCTTTGATATCATACACCTGCAGCGCCGCTTTAAGTCTAACGCCCTTTAGGTTCACTGTCTTTAGGTTCGCTGTCAAAAATGCCAATGTGAACGCTAAGCGGACCAGGACCAAATGTATCATTTTCCTCTTTGGTCCGGACCAAATGAACCAAACGAACCGAACTACAAGTGTGAACACACCCTAATCCTGTGTGTGTGTTCAGTAGTGTTTGGAACGGTTCTGAAATGGTGCTTCAGTGACGGCGTCTGCATGCGGTGTCCTGTGGCCAGGGCTTTAGAGGCGCTCTGGTAATCTGGTTAAATGCAGTATCTGCGCATGCATGCTAATTGGCTCGTTTGACAGTGTGTACCAATTGATGGAGTCAGCTGTGATCGCAGCAGAGGTCACGGTCCTGCCGCTCTGGCCTCACGCTAAACACTTTACCAGAGCTTCAATTAACACCTGATCACCGACGGCCCGATTGATCGGTGGAGACCTGACCTCTCCTGCATCTCTGATGGAGCTCAGCTCGTGTATTTTTAGCTGTAGGATTAGGCATCTTCAGAAGAGAGTTCGTCTGTGGATTCTCAGCTAATTATCAGCTTGTAGGAGCTGCACATTTGCGTGTGCTTTCATCGCTGGTGTGAAACGGGAACTCTAGGTGATAAAATAACAATGAAGGTGTAGCGCGTTAATGAATGCTCTGCTGCTCAAACACAAATGCTTTAATAATGTTAATGAATTGCACCTTTTTTTGATGTAAGGCTCCGACATTTGGGCGTAACCATCACTTTTTATTATTCTCTTAAATGGTTAGTGATTTTAAAAGAAAGTGAAAGTCTCAGAAAGTCAAACTAAATCGTCATTTTTTATTGTACAAATGCTTTATAATAAAATTATGAATGTTATCTAGAATATTATATAAGCTATTCGTTTCTGTTTATCTTTTATGGGTTTTGCAAATTTTGCATTATTATTTTCTTATAGTGAACAATATGCTCAAATATTAAATAAATGTATCAAATATACAATGGTAGAATGGGTTACAGGCTTATCCTAAATAAAGCTGTCATTCAGTAGCAGGCTGCTTGTCTGGTTTGTAGACATTGGTTAACTTGTATTTCCAATAAAATACAGAAAATATTAGTTTGAATATAATTTTGGAATATAGCACTTTGTGTTAAATCTGAGAACATGGAACAAGATATTTGATGTTTCTCATTAGTAAGTTGCTTTGGATAAAAGCGTCTGCTAAATAAATGAATGTAAAGTTAATGTTGATTCACCGTCATGCTGTAGAAATTCCCCAAATGTTTGTTTTGCAGGGAAAACATCTTATGGTAATGGGGTTGCATGCAAAATGTGAGAAATTGTGCAGTATTATTTATTTATTGATTTATTTACAATAAATTGACAGTCATTTCAAATGATTTATCAAAATTGATCATTTACATTTTTATGCACGGACAGTGACTCGAAGAACCTTGCACATCTGAAAAATGCAGGCGTGCAAGAGAACAACTATATGATAAACAGAGCAGATGAAATATGCAGTATGTTTGAATGCAGTGTTTTGGTCGTCCAAGAATAAACAATAACAGACAAATAACAGATCAACCACCCAGAACACCCTACATGAGAGTCTATGGATCTGTCTAAGAGACTGCATGGCCTTCAGACTTTCACGCTTTCTGACTACGCTTTCTCAAGCCAACACGAAGTTTGTCTTGAATTGTGAGACAAAAAGTCAGAATTGTGAGAAAAAAAGTCCAAAATGTGAGAAAAAAAGTCAGAATTGTGAGAAAAAAAGTCCGAATTGCGAGAAAAAAGTC
>NW_015638033.1:222330-239174 GCF_001515625.1 Sinocyclocheilus rhinocerous | reverse complement strand
AAAAAAAGTCAGAATTGCGAGAAAAAAGTCAGAATTGTGAGATAATCCTTACTTCCATAGTATAGTGATGAATCATGAATATTTTTTTTCCCCAGTGATGTCTGTGTCATGTTTTGTCTCCATTAAGGAAAAGTGGAGTCAGCAGTGTTTAGACTCTATAGTTGTGTGTGGGTCTCAGGTGCGGGCGGCGGTGTTCTGCGCGGGACAGATCGCTCTGGTGCCCTGCTCCATGCAGCTGGTGAAGGGCCCGGTGGCTCTGCTTCAGTCACATGGAGAAGGGTCTGCGATGGACTCCAGACTCACACTGGCTCACGTGCTGCAGGCGCACATCTACATCACTCACCGTGAACACACTGCAGCCGTCACAGAGACCTGGGACACCAAACTACAGGACGTCCAGGTGAGTCAGTCACTGCTTTAACAGCCCATAAACACAGTGGAAGCTCACTGGTCCAGCATTGTGCTCCACATACCTGTATATTACAGATGAAATATCTTTTGATGGACTGTGATTCTGCAGATCTCACTCAGGTGAGATGAAAGCGTGGCTGTTAGCATGACCCGCTGTCCTCAACACACTCGACAAAAAGTTTTTTTTTTTCCAGAGTTGTTTGTCAAGAGGGAATATTTCTGTAAAACAGGTGCACGATAAGACTGCATAATATTGGAAAAAAACTGACATTGCAATATTTAGTTTTTATGCAATATATTGTGATACTAAAAATACAGTCGATATTTGGACAGAATGAATTATTCTAGAATGTTAGGGGTGATCTTGTAGGGATGTGCATCTGCATAGAAAATGAAGATGCTGTTAAGATGTGTTTTCATTGATCCGATCACAAGTGGACAACACTAAACACAGGTGAACGTTTTCCACGGTCGACCGCTTCCAGAGGTAGTCGTAAACGTTCTCCTTTCCGCTGACTGAGCTAATTCTCAAACACTATCATGTTCATTTCCTATCCGTTAAGCACCAAAATTAGAAGGTTAAATTCGATTAAGATTAAATTTCAGTCAGTGTGTGACCCATTAAAGACTCTTTGGATATATGAAGGATGCAATGCTACTCTATAGGTACTCAAGATTAACATGAGATCGGCAGAAACTGTGTGTGTTACGTCCCCTTTAAATCAAGATGCATTTACTTCAGATGCATGTTGAACAGATGGACTCTTGTTTTCTGAGAAATTGAACAGAATTGTTTATGATTAAAATAAAAACCAACATCGTCAGTGCAGTTGAAAACTGGTTTTCCCTTTGAATTGAGTTGAGTTTTCTGAGACCATATTGACGTACGTTAATTTAACTTCTTCCTTAAATTTTCTTTACTTGGTGTTAAAACTTGGTGACAACTATGTTATGCACGCTCTACAAAACTGTGAAAGCTCCTGAAGCTCTCGCTGAACGGCGCTCTGATTGATCAGCTCACATGTAGTTATGACGATTACTGAGAGATCAGATATCAGAAACGACTCTTGACACCAGACCATGCTCAGATACACACACTAAATGCACAGATTGTGGAGTGATGATGCCCACCAGGACTGCGTTTATTTGATCTGAAGTACAGTAAAAATTGTGAAATATTATTACAATTTAAAACAGCTGTTTTCTATGTGAATATCTGTTAAACTGTAATTTATTCCTGTGATCAAAGCTGTATTTTCAGCAGCAATTACTCTAGTTTTTAATACTTTTATTCATAAAGTACTCATTAAATTGATCAAAAGTGAGAGGAAAGAGATTTATAAAATTACAAAAGATTTCTATTTCAAATAAATGCTGTTCGTTTGAACTTTCTATTCATCTGTTAATCCTGAAAAATAAAATATAGTTTCAAATATTAATTTTTTTCTCCACAAACATTTTAAAGAAGTCTCTTCTGCTCAGCAAGGCTGCATTTATTTGATCAAAAACACATAATTTATTTCTGTGATCAAAGCTGTATTTTCAGCATCATTACTCCAGTCTTCAGTGTCACATGATCTTCAGAAATCATTCTAATATGCTGATTTGCTGCTCAAGAAACATTTCTGATTATTATCAATGTTGAAAACAGTTGTGCTGCACAATATTTTTGTGGAAACCGTAATGCATTTTATTTTTCAGCATTCACAGATGAACACAAAGTTCAGAAGAACAGCATTTATTTGAAATAGAAATCTTTTACTGTCACTTTTTCATCCGTTTAATGCGTCCTTGATGAATAAAATTATTGTACACATGTACAGTGACATTGATAGTGAGAATGACCTTTGAGAAAAATGTGAATTACAAATGGTAACTTTCTAGATTTCTTAAATCTCGAAACTCTGAGAACGAATTTTTCATGTTAATTAACTGTGATGAGAATTTGGCAGTTTCATGTGCTGGAAATATGATAAACCATCACAATGCAAAAAATCATAATGATCAGATTAGACCAGATCAGGCCGTGCCAACTGTTCTGAACCCAACAACGATGCCGCAAACGGTAAGTAACGTGGTATTTAATGTAAAAACTATTTTTAAAACGGTAATGCATAGGCACTGATGCTAGCCAATCATAAAAGTGGGCGGGTACACTGACCTCTTAAAGGGAAAACACCCCAAAACTGACTGTTTCAGTCAGAGGATGAGAAACAGGGTGGAAAAAGGTCATAAATCACTGTTTTTTGTCCAAAAACTTTAGTAATATTATAATTACACCTCAGGGAACATAATAAAAAAATAAAAACATGTCATGTTACGGGGTTGAGAATGAAAGGTGTCTAAAAAAAAAGAAAATAATAAAAGGTCTTTAATGCCTGAGGTGGGAAAATATGATTTGTTGGAGGCTTGATATGTGCCTTATGATTTGGGGTATTTATTTATTTATGATGTGATCCATAAAGATGATCAGATGGAGCCGTTAAGCAGAGGTGATTGATGCGAGTTGCTGTCGGTGCGTGCGGTTTGTCTTGTGAGATCTGTGCTGAATCTGCTCTGTTTTAAGTGTTTTTAACACAGCACCGGCACTCATTTCAGCCGAACGGCATGACAATATATCCGTGCTAACAAACGACATACTGAGTTCATGATTAAAACCAGCATTCAGACCAAATATTAAAGTCTTGGTGATCTGAATACTGTTTTGCTTCACATTATGATATAATGTGTGCATTCAGAAGTGATGTTTGTGTGTGAAGGTTTGCACACCTGTCATTCACATGCTCTAACGCAAACCCAGCAGCAGTGTGATATAACAGGACACTAGTGTGACAGGAATATTAATGCACTCGTTTGGCAGCCGTTGCTGCTCCATCACTTACTTTCTTTGTGATTTTTATCATTTATTTCCTTGTTCTCAGAGATCAGTGATAATGACATTCATGCGTTTGTCTTATCATCTTATTAAAATGTTGGTTACTAAAGCAATAAGCCCCGTGAAGCCGTGGTTTACAGTGAATAATGCCCCTTAGCTGTTGTAAATTCACTGTAAACCACGGCTTCACGGGGCTTATTGCTTTTATAAAACGGTTATTCCATATAGGTAGTACGGATTTACAAAATAAAACGGAGCAAATAAAGTGTAATGATATTAATAAAAACAGTATTCTTCCACCAAACAATGTAGCTCCTCAGAAACAGTTGTGGTTGCAACAAAGTGGTTGCCGAGCAACAGCCAAACGTAAACAAAGGTGTATGTTACTTTGTAGAGTAATTTACAACAGCTTCGAACGCGGCTCAACCAATCAGAATCAAGCACCGGAACTCTCCGTTTTTATAAACATTATTTTAAGGTTTCCTTGTTACTATTACTAAAAATGTTGAAAATTATTAATACAAAAACAGAAAATATAAAAATAAAAAACCTGATTCAAAATATTAATAAAAACGATAATCTTATCTCAGTGATACTGAAACAGCACTGGTCTGAGGTGTTTTGTTTGTGTGTTTATTTCAGTTACTTAACATTTTAATGGCTATAAAGTCTGATTTCACGGCAGTGCATGTGTTCATGTTATTTTTGAGAAAATCAAGTGTATGCATGTTTAGCAAAACAAATACTAAAATTATTTTTACGTGCACTTACTGTACTTACAATGTACTTACCTGAGAAAGTCCTGGATAATATACGGTAGTTACATGGGTTAAGGGTATGTTCCAGGTTAGCACCTAGTTATTAGTACTTATTGTGGTAACACTTTAGGACAGGGACCAATTCTCACTATTAACTAGTTGCTTATTAGCATGCCTATTATTAACATGTTGGCTGTTTATTAGTACTTACAAAGCATTTATTCTGCATGACAATATTCTACTTCCTGTATTCTTCTGTATTATGACGTACATCTGAGTGAAACCGATTCTCCACAAATAAAGAATGTAGGGCGGGGCTTGGTTCTGTGCATTGGCTGTTGATTGGATGTTGAGATGTGGGCGTGGCACTCTGGCAGGGGGTGGAGCTTACGAGCATTAAATGATACAAGGTAAAAATTTAAAAACATAAACATACTGTATGCATGAATTGTTCACTGTAAAATCTATGACATGCATTTAGAAAATAAATTTTCTATTGTATGCCAACTTTATAGAAGTTATTTTGACAGCAAGCAAGATAAACAGCTTTGAATATCTTTTGAGCAATGCATAAACTACATGAATGACAATATAGTGTTAAAGTGAGCGTGTGTACAGTGAGGGATTTAAAAATGTGTCCTTTTTGTTCTATTAAGAGATATAAATATTGGTTTTTATTCTATTAGATATTTAAATATTGGTCAGTTTTATTCTGTGTGAGTGTGTGTGTGTGTGTGTGTGAGTGTGTGTGTGTGTGTGTGTGTGTGTGCGCGTGCATGCGTGTGTGTTTGTGTGTGTGTGTGTGTGTTTGTGTGTGTGTGTGTTGACGGTGGCTGTCAGCAGTGATGTCTCCTGTGTGCACTCACATTGCTGACATGCTGCTGGATTTGTGCACTATTCCTACAGTATAAAGCATGGAATTTAGCCTAAAAAAAGTAGCATTTAACTCTAGTATACAGATCTATAGAACAACAGGTTACAGAATGAAATGAAATATGCAAACACCAGCCATGCAAATGTCTATGCTATTTCATTCAGTATAGCCTAATAGTTAAATTTTAACAAAATCATTCTAAAGACATACATAAGAGCACAAAGTTATCATATAGCAATGGTTAATTGAAACTATAACAGCAATATGTATTGTTGCATGAATAATAAACAACATATGCACTCATATGATGGAAATGCTTTCTTTAGATGAGCGATAAACCAGTCGTCACATTAACCAGTGGCTTCAGCATGCATCCAACAATCAGAGCGCTAGTTAAAGAGATGGAGCTGCTGAAGCAGAAGAAACACGGCCGTGTGCTTCTGACAGAGCGTTCATAATGTCTGTAATGGGGTGTGTGATGGAGTTTGCGGGGTTAATTGGTGGCTGAGCAGATGTGTTGTTTGTGGAGAGCGTTTAACTTCAGATCAATCAAAACAAAACCTGCTCACAACTTTATGAAGTTTTTGAAGAGTGGTGTATCAGCTCTCTCACACTGGTACTGCAATTATTACATTTGCATTTATGCATCTGGCAGACGCTGTTATCCAATGCAAAATTGCATTCATTAGTATATGCGTTCCCTGGGAATCGAACCCATGACCTTAGCATTTAGATCTAGCTATATTGTGTTTATAGAGTTGTCTAGCACACATATCAGTGCTGCAGTCACACACTCGGGCATTCAGAGCTAATAAGAGACTGAAATACTGCTGGGGTTTGTGCTGTTAATTCATTTAAATATTGGTCAGTTTTGTTCTATTAAGAAATTTCAACATTGGTTGGTTTTGTTATCTTAAGAGATTCGAATTTTGGCCAGTTTTGTTCTATTAATTAATTTAAATAATGCTCCGAAATGTAAAACAATGGTCAGTTTTGATCTATTAAGAAATTTAAATATTTGTGCTGTTAAATTTAAATATTAGTCAGAAATTTAAATGTTGATCAAAGATTGAAATATCAGATGGTTTTGTTCAATTAAGAATTATATATAAATAAATATTGATCAGTTTTGTTCTATATATTTATTCTGTCAAGAAATTTTGGTTGATTTCTTTTCTGTTAAGAAGTTTAAATATCGATCGGTTTTTCTTTATTAAGAAATTAAAATATTGGTCAATTTTGTTCTGTTATGAAATTAAAATATTGGTCAGAAATGTAAATATTGATCACAGATTTGAAAGTCTGTTGGTTTTGTTCTATTGAGAGAATCTAAATATTGGTCAGTTTTGTTCTGTTCTAAGAAATTAAAATATCGGTTGGTTTTATTCTTTAAAGAAATTTCAGCACTGGTAGGAAATTTAAATATTAGTCCATTTTTTTTCTATTAAGAAATTTAAATATTGGTCATATTCAGTACTGATCTTTTTTTGAGAGAGAGTTTTTACTGTCGGTCGGTTTTGTTCAGAGCGAGAGTAAACGATTCTCAAAGAGTATAAATGAAAATATGATTAGGCCTAAAGATGATGAAAAAAAGAAGAGGCCTAAAGAGCAGCTTCAGTCACTGGCAGGAGAATCCAGAAGCAGGAGTTCACACTCGATGAGGGGCTGATAATGATGTAGTGTTTCAGTTTAGGATCTCGTCACACTGAAACTTTGCAGTGAGAATCTGCGGGTCTGTAGGTGTTTCTCATCACAGATTCACCAAATAATGCCTGAAAGCAAGCTAAACGAGTTAGAAATCAAGATGATGAAATCACGTTTCTGGCTTTGATTTGTTTCATCAACAACTGTCATTTTGATCAGGTTTAAAAGTGTGATTTCTGGAAATTAATACAATCTTAAAAGCTCTTAGACCTTTCTATAATGAATATGCATTAAAAAAGAAGAGGCCTAAAGAGCAGCTTCAGTCACTGGCAGGAGAATCCAGAAGCAGGAGTTCACACTCGATGAGGGGCTGATAATGATGTAGTGTTTCAGTTTAGGATCTCGTCACACTGAAACTTTGCAGTGAGAATCTGCGGGTCTGTAGGTGTTTCTCATCACAGATTCACCAAATAATGCCTGAAAGCAAGCTAAACGAGTTAGAAATCAAGATGATGAAATCACGTTTCTGGCTTTGATTTGTTTCATCAACAACTGTCATTTTGATCAAGTTTAAAAGTGTGATTTCTGGAAATTAATACAATCTTAAAAGGTCTTAGACCTTTCTATAATGAATATGCATTTTTCTAGTTATGTCAAGTTCTATTAAAAAAATCATTGTGAAGACATTTCTTATTTTATTATGAAATTTTAATTTAATTTATATTTATTTTATGCAATTATTTTAATGTATTGCTAATTATTTGACTATATTTTATATTATTGTATTTAATATATGCATTATATAATATATAATGTTGAAAACAGTTGTGCTGCTTCTTATTTTGTGGAAACTGTGACACTACATTTAGTAAGATTCAGTAAGATTTTTTTTTTTTTTTACAAAGTAGTATAAATTAATACTTTTATTCATCAAGGACGCATTAAATTGATCAAAAGTGTCAGTAAAGACAATTATAACGTTACAAAATATTTATATTTCAAATAAATGCTGCTCTTTTGAACTTTGTGTAATATTTCACAATTCTACTGCATTTTTGATCAAATAAATGCAGCCTTGATGAGCAGAAGAGACATTTTAAAAATCGTAATTATTGCAATCGTTGGACAGGCAGTGTGGTTTCACACGGGTTTGGTCTTTGGTGATGAGCTGTAGTTTGATTCAGAGTTTTCTGCTGGGTTTGACTCATGAAGGTGGTCCACCGCTGTGTTTCGGGCTGGTATCATGTGCCGAGAGGTCGGCCTCTAAAGCCACTAAACAAGGCCCTCCGGATCCCAGCGCAGCCTTATTACGGCTCCCGAGGGCCATCAACAGCCTCCCGCTCATTACAGCACCTCGCCGCTGCTAAGTGCTAATCTTTGGCGTATTAAAGCGCGCTTGTTACAGACGTCTGAGTGAACACTTTACACACTGCTATTGTTTACTCACGGCCGCGCCGAAAAGTGGTTCGATGTTGATCTGTAATCAGCGGCGACTGCTTTAATCTGGAGGTAAGTGCAGCGTTCGCCCGTCGGGTCACGAGCAGCAGCCTCTGATTTATTCGCCGTCTGCTCTCGGGTGAATTTCAAAATAAAGTGTATGTAACCCGTCATTATTCTGCTGTGCTGGAGTGGGATGTGAGTGGATGAAAATTGATCCAGCCAATTGAAAAGGGGGTTAAGTGTTTTTGCCCTTATCGACGGCACAACAAAGCGGCTGTTGTATGAAACACTCATTTGTCCCCCTTTAGCAGATGAGACGGTGTTATTTGAGGGCTGTGAGTTTGAGAGGCGATAATGGCCTGCGCACAGACGCCAGCCCAGAATAAAGATTTTAACTCTGCGGATGATGATGAAGACATTTAAAGCCATCACTGCCGCTCTCCAGTGTGATGAAATGATGTAAAATGACCCGTGCGTGTCTTTGTTGTGGTTCATCTCTGCGTTCGCTTTTGCTGGTTTAAGCTGGTTTAACTGGGTTCAGGTGGAAAGCAGCTTGGATGTTTTGTCAGCATGCATCGGCTCCACAAGCCTTCGCTTCGCACTGCTTTGCAACACTTTATACAGGCTTCTGTGGGTCTTAAAGACTTAATTCGCCTTTCCACAAAATAAGGCCTAAAAAGGTGTTGGTAGCACTTAAAGCATTTATATATAATGCATTTAAAAAGTATTTTAATGCATCAATGAATGCACCTTATAATGCATCGTATGATCTCATGAATAATTGTAACCACAGTTATGATAAATGACAATATTTTACTATTCATTGCTACACCTTTAGAAAGTGCAGTGCATTAAAACACATGACAAACAAACCTTCAGATATTACTGTATAATGCATTTTAACTGGTTACGATTATTCATGAAAAAATGCATTACAACATATATTATGAACTCCTTTCTTATGCATTATACATAAAGGCTTCTTTAAGAGTTACCTCTTAAATCAGAGCAGAAAGTCTAAAATTCATAGTCATTGCATTTAATGTTGCATGCACTGCACAAATGAAACATTCTTAAACAAAGATACATTTAAACATTCTTAAATAAACATTTACTTGAGATGCACAATGAAGAAGAATATGAAGTCTTGTTTTCTGAGAAATATAGTTATGTGTGTTTATGATTAAAACAAGAACAATTATCTGTTTCTGGTCTGAAAACTCAGCCGGTTTTCCCTTTGAATGAGGTTTATTTTTCTGACCACACTGGCTGATATTTGTTCTTGTTTTAATCATAAGCTCTCTCCATTTTGATGAATTTCTTTGTGTTCTCTGTAATCTCCTTAGATTTTCTTTACTTGGTGTTAAAAGAAAGTCTTAAATTTACCTTTTTAATCTGCAGAAACCCTGTTAGTCAACTTCATGAGTTGCCACGAACGTGTTTCTAAGACAAAAACGGGAAAAAAATATAATTTGCTAGGGCTGAAATCAAGGTTCCTGATAAATCGAAATGCATTTTAATTTAGTTTTAGTTTTTAAACTCCGCATCTCAGTGTGTGTAGTTTCAAAGCAAGTGCATTGGGTTTAGATCCGCGGCTTCAGTGTTTTGAATCCTCTTGGATATGATCAACTGTTGAATGAAAAACATTTACAGTCCTTAATTCTCTTGCTTTCTTCACCGTCTTACGTGCATCTTTTCATTGATGTTGCAGTGCATGTTGGGATTGTTTCAGGTGGAGAGCAGCGTTGCAGTCGTGCCGTCGTTACCCAGAGGAGCAGCGGTGGAGCTGCATGTCACGGCTGTGCTGGACCGTCCCACAGACAGAGCGTCTCATCTCTCCGTCTCACAGATCCCGGCGTGCAGCGTCGAGTGCCGTCTGCTGCAGTCCAGCTGCGCTCGATACACCTCTCTGTCTCTCAGCGTGTGTCTGAGCGATCCTCACGCAGCAGCCGAGAGCATCACCGATCAGCTGCTGTCTTCATACCGGAGCGCTCTTCTCAAGACCGCCGGTCTCTCTGCTCTGTGTGCCAGAGTTTTCTATAAGAGCCACGACTCGCTCGTCACACAGATCGCCACAGGTACGGTTCAGCTCCATAGTCTAGTAGCTCTGTTTGCTGAAATTCTCTTTTGTTTTGATCACTCTTAAAATGAATAGTTAGCTCTCAGGCCGTCCAAGATCAGGATGAGTTGTTTCTTCATCAGGTTTGTAGAAATGTAGCATTGCATCAGTGTCTCAGCAATGGATGCTCTGCAGTGAATGGGTGCCGTCAGAATGAGAGTCCAAACAGCTGATAAAAACATCACAATAATCCACAAGTAATCCACAGCACTCCAGTCCATCAGTTAACATCTGGAGAAGACAAAAGCTGAAACAAATCCAGCATTAAGACGTTTTTAACTAAAATACGAGTCCATAATCCATAATAACGCTTCCTCTGGTGTAAAAGTGCATCTCCTGTTGTCTCTCTCATCAAAATCCAGCCACATATTTGTTTAGAGCTGTTTAAACGCTGCTTGATCTGTGCAGAGTCAGTTAATTACGTCTTGATGGATCATATGTGATGCATGTCACACCCGTCACTGTTCACACGCACTGATTCATTCAAAAGTGATTCGTACAAAAAGACTGATTCACTGAGGAACGAAACACTGCTGTGTTGCTCAGAGATGCACAACAGTTCTGTTAACAGTTCTATTCATTTATTTTTCTTTGCAAAATAGAGAAAAAGACAGATATTAACTTCCGGTTTATTGAACTGTTGTATAAATCAATATCACATTTGCAGTCGTGCTGATATTTGAGAAAAACAGCACTCCCTGCTGGTGTGATATTGCTTGACTATGACACACACACACACACACACACACACACATGCACAAGCATTATTATTATTGTCTAATGAATTTTCTTTGTTTTCTAATAATATTTTGTATAAGAATGTTCTCATCTTTTTTCTTAAGATTGTTCTAAAGACAAAGCTTAAGAAGAATTTGAATTACTGAAACAAATCTTCTTAAAAATCACCGAAAAATAACCTCTTAGAGTTAGGATAACCTTCAGCTTGTCTGAAATCCACAAAAGTAAGTTGATTAATGATTTTATTGTTTCAAATATAAAACATTACAACAAAACACCAGCTATATATGACAAATATTACTATTACTAGTAATGCAAACATGATTATGGCATGATATGACTTTTTTGCTGAATTCATAATTCGTTAACGATTCTAGAAAAAAACACTCAAATAGGGACCTCGTTTGTAATTTTATAATTACAAACTCATTTTCAGCAGCATACACAGGGAAAAAAAGATGTTCTTAAGAATATATGAGAACATCTTAAGAATTTTTCAAGAATTTCACTTACGAACATTCTTATGAACGTCTTAATTTTTTTTTTACAAACATTTTATGACATTTCTTAACGTCTTTAAGCAGATTTTCATGAATCTGGCCCTGCTTGTGGAAAGGTCCCCAGCACTTTCCCACAATTTCACAGGCCGAAATGTAATTACACTTCTATAATAGAGTTTCCAGAGCACTAATGATAAGATCATATATTAAGATCATATTTGTCACGGTCAAGGTGTGTGGAGGCAGGCAGGATGACGAGGACGACAAGGATATTTAATGTAGAGACAACAAGGCAGATTAGAAGGTACAGAGGCAGTTGTCCGGGTAGTGCGTGAGGTGGGCCAGGGACAGAAAGTCGTTTGTGTGGTCCTCAAGAGAGCGTTCCCCCTGCTCCAGCAGGAGGATCTCGAAGGCGGGGTAATCCATAAAAAAAATAAAAAATAAAAACTGACAAAAACTGGAAAAAACAAACGAGGGGAAAGACGCCGCTATACTTTACTTAAAGGGTCGGTTATTCTGTCACGGTCAAGGTGTGTGGAGGCAGGCAGGATGACGAGGACGACAAGGATTCAAATAAGGATATTTAATGTAGAGACAACAAGGCAGATACGGGTAGATGACACACACACACACACACACACACACACACACACACACACACACACACACACACTCAGGGTAACATTCACAATAACCGACAAACTAGACTACAGGAGGCAGGAACTAATATAGGGTGGATAACGAGGGGCAGACAGGTGAGCCCAATCAAGGTAATTAACTACTAATGAGGACAGGAACAACCAAATAAGGACACAGGGGCGTTACAATATTAGCAGCCCTGTCGCACATGTCGAGTGGTTTGCAGTCCACTGAGAGTCCGAGCGCTTTCATATTTACACGACGTTTCTTGAGTACAGTTAACTAATTAGAGATTTAGATAACCTGTTATATTATGTTTAGATGGCTTATATTTTTAGATAACGTATTATAGTTAACTAAAACCATTAAAAAAGCATTCTCATTGCTTGAAACAAAACAAATGTTAACTGAAATAAAATGCATTTAAAAAATATAACTTTAATATTTTCTTTATTATTTCAGTTAAGTTTAACTTGATGTACTGAAATGACTAAAATAACTAAAACCATTTTTTTTTAAAGTGTTACTTTTGTTACTAAAGTTTTTTTCTATTTTTTTTTTACTTTCTGCTGGTTGATGAAATTATGTTTTAAAATAACTAAAACCAAAATAAAAATTGACAAACTATATAGATATTTTTTTAAGAGTGCTCGGTCTATTTCGTTTTTTAAGTCTAGACTATTCTATGGCCTTTCCTGATTTTTAATTTATGGATTAGTATTGTTATTTTGTATTTTAATTTGTATTTTATTTGATACTTTACTGTATCTTATGATTGTTTTGCACAGCACTTTGGTCAGTGTAAGCTGAATTTAAATGTGCTCTATAAATAAAATGTACTTACTTTAAAGCAAAAACCAATGAAAAAACAATCAACAAAATTACTACAATTTGAAAATAGAAAATATAGAAACAAATTCAAACTGCTAATTGATAAAAACTACATAGACATATTAAAAAGCACAAATACTAAAACTTTAACTAAAATACAAATATATTAGAAATGTGTTCAAATTAATTAAAACCTAAAATATCAAACTGATTCAAGTTATTAGTAACTACAATAGCATCTCAGGTCGTGATCTGATGTGCTCAAGGTGTTAAAATTAAAGAGAAGGATATTGTTTTATTATATTATCATTCATAAGGCATCTAAATTCTTTGTTTACTCTTGCAAATAATTGTACAGGAGCGAAACTGTAAGCATTTGCATGTTTTGACAGACACATTGATTTATGAGTTCCTAACCGCACATTAATGTGAAGCAGCTGATTCCTCATCATCTGGTGTAGGGTTTTCTGTGTCAGCGTCACATGAGCGCAGAAACCGATGCTGTAGCATATGTTCAGACGTGTTTATGGAGCTGTCAGTCGTCCTGAGGGCCTCAGAGAGCGCCGAGAGCCGCTTCACGGGTCAGAGCCCAACAATATCAGAGGAGAGATGAAGACTTCTGCCCTCCAACCCTTCTGCTTGGACGGGACAGTTGAGCATGAAGACATGCAAGCCTGAATCTCTCTCGGATCTCCTGACGGATGAGTGTTTGGCTTCTGGACATTCGGACACGTCTCAGAAAGCGACTGCAGAGGTGTCTGCGCTCTTGAGTGCTTCAGAAATCAAGCGGATGTTCCTCAGATGTTTACATGCACATCAATACAATCCGTTTATTGAAATAACCTGTTTGAACAGTTTACATGCAGAACAATAGCCTGGCAACACAAGAGTTATTTCCTGTATATTCTGTATAAAAAAAGGTTTGCATGTGTGTTTTGAGCATCATATTTGATGCATCAGGCTCATATAGTCTGATATAGTGAGAATATGGAGGAAAAAACAGCTCAGGTTTATTCAGAGACTCAAACTGAGCAAAAATATGCAATTTAGGTGCAGATGCTGATATTTATATGATGATATTCTGATGCTTGTGATTTTAAATCAATGATATGTTTATTACAGTAGAGCAGATACTGACATAAAATGATCTAAATATCAGTCATCGCTCTATATCTCCAGTAATCTGTCTCAGTAAGATGAGATTGAAATGCTCCAAACATATAATGCAGTGATTGAGAGCTGAAGAAATAAAGGCTCCTCAGAAGATGTGAGATGTTCTGGAGGCTTGTGAAGATCATTCCTCCGCTGAGGAACAGTGAAAGTAAAGCTTCTGGAAACAAACGCTCCTCAAAAGATCCTGAGGATCAGATTTGAGACTCTAAAACATGATTGATGGAGAATCAAGTAAAGCTGAGCTGCTTCAGTCCAGTAAGTGTTCATCTGGAGATATTACTGCAGTTATTCTGACCTTTACTTCAGTCAAAAATCTGTCCAGATTTGACACGAGAAGCTGGACAGGACTAACAGCACAGTTTGATCATGTTGATCATTTAGGGACCTTAGAAATGTGCGTATGCAGTAGGCTTTATAGGGTTAAATCCACAGTAAGAGTGCTTTCTATCACATGCACACTTCAGTAAGCAGCACGATGCAGGTTTATATGCCGAGTGAAATCAAAGTAATGGGTAAAACTGGTTTATGCATAAGAAAACAGGTCAACACGTGTTGTCGGCTTATGCATAATCAGTTTATAAATGTGCTCAAAGTCTGAATTTCATCATGAGCTGATGGCAGCAATCACACAGTGGTTAAGCGGTTAATGTAACTGACCCGCGGGCCGTGCGTTAGGAAAACATGACCGTGTCAGAAATCCACTGCAGGAATCAATGCGTCTTTGCTGATGCTGTTCTCTGAAGGCTTCGTTTTCACTTTCTGCTTTTCTATTTCCATTTAATGAATGTTTAAATCGGTCATGAAAGCAAGTTTTCACTATAGCTACCGTTTAATTGTTCACATTTCAACAAGAGTAGAAACAATTGTCATTAAAAAGTTTAGATAAAACTTTGTGCAATTTAAATGCTTACATGCAACTCTGCTTATATTTGAGTGCTTTGATTATTAAATAAATTAGATTAATGAACTAATTAATTACATAGTCTTGGATCTTGATAAAAAAAAACATGTTGATTTGCATTAAAAACCACATATTATTTGCATTAAAAAACACATATTACAGAATTTGTTAATGCCGAGTACAAAAATATCAATAAAACTTTCCATTAGATAGAAAATAAGATTTTTTTTTTATTATATGTATCAGCTTTAATGCAGTCGAAATAACAAAAAGAAGCATTCGAAATGTATCATTTAATTTAATCTGCAATAGATACTCAATTTAATATAAAAAAAACTTTACATAAAAAAAAATTTATTAATAAAAAAAACTTTTTTCCACACAAAATCTGTGATTGTCACTGGATGCAATAAAACACCTACAGATGCAGCAGAAAACATCAGGCTCAAGTTTGCTTTTTCTTCTGTCACTTCTTGACATCAGGGTTAGGCATCAAATAATGTCCTACATGTGAAAATAGGCTGAGAATTGAACAAATAGTCATAATCTGGATCAGATGAAGACAGGAATAGTGTCTTAAGGCAGTTTTTCTGTTGATAAGGGAAAAAACAAGACTTCATCTTAGAAATGCTTGTCGAAAGCAAAGCTGCTACGAAATGTATCAGATGAAACCTATGAGAAATTGTGACAAGCTGCGGAAGAAAAACAGACACTTTTTTTGGAATCAGCAGCCCAAAATAAGTAAGAAACTAGTATTGAATTTAATTCAGCAAATATGATGCAGAACGGTGATATTAAAGTTTGTTTTCAATTTGAAAATTCGGTTACACTTTATTTTAAGGTGTCCTTGTTACAGTGTAATTATACATTTAAAGTCCCCATGAAATCAAAATTAAAGTATCAATATGTTAGTCTTAAGGTTATCTATAAGGCAGTGTGCTCCAAAACAGTGACAAAATTCGCATTTAGAAGATATAAGCATTCAAAGCTTGCAGTTCGTCACTTCCGCCAAAACGATCGGCTCAACGATTTTTTTGACGTCACATCGTACTTCAGCTTCTCATCAAACTTTCTGTCCAATCAAATGCTCTCTAGAATCTGAAGCGCTCGCCTCCTACACTATAAAATAGACGCTGAAGCCGCGGCTGAAATCGGTCACTTGTCCACAGAATTAGTATTTTCTGTACAGTGAATGGCACGTAGTGCACTATATAGGGGACAGGGAACGATTCAAACAGTGTAAACATGCTTTTCATTGAGGAAAAAAAGAAGTCTGGTTTAACGCCAATAAAAGTGAACGCATCCCTCCTGCCAAACGCTGTGTTATGAATAATCATCCGCTGTCGGCGGGATGGAAAACGTGCCGTCTGAGAGGCGTTGAATGGCAGCTCGGAAAGAGCATCAGAGACCCACACCTTCTTCAAGATGGTGTCTCCATCTGTTTAAATGTGCAGTTTCACATGAAAATGCATCACTTTTTGGAAGCAAAATGCGTTGTGAAGGTCGCTTCATGTTGACTTTGAACTCGAACACCAAAATAGTGATCTGTACATGCAACATCAAGTGCGTTATAATCTCCAGAACACCATCTAGCAACTCAAAAACTAGCAAAATACAGTTATTGAGGACAGTTTAAAGTCCCCATGAAATCAAAATTAAAGTTTTTTGGGTGTTAGTATCAATATGTTAGTCTTAAGGTTGTCTATAAGGCAGTGTGCTCCAAAACAGTGACAAAATTCGCATTTAGAAGATAGAAGCATTGAAAGCTTGCAGCCAAAACGACCAAAACGATCGGCTCAACGATTTTTTTGACGTCACATCGTACTTCAGCTTCTCATCAAACAATCAAATGTATATAGTGGACAGGGAACGATTCAAACAGTGTAAATATGCTTTCCATTGAGGAAAAAAAGAAGTCTGGTTTGGCGCTGTGTCACGCTA
>NW_015638033.1:199598-222249 GCF_001515625.1 Sinocyclocheilus rhinocerous | reverse complement strand
AGTATTTTCTGTACAGTGAATGGCACGTAGTGCACTATATAGGGGACAGGGAACGATTCGATGTATCGGAGCTATTTGAATTCTACACAGAATGCTATATTTTATAGCAATATGGATGAGATTGTGGCTGGCATACCCTGTCAAATGCGGCTTTACGGAGCTCAACGGCTCTGAACGGCTCTAGCCCAAGCTGTGATGTAAACGAACGCTATTGGATATTTTAAAAAGGGGCGGGGCTGCTTGATATGTCCCGTCCTGTCTTCCTGTTTCAGTTAAAATGACGTCAACACAGAGTAACGCTGCGTGTTTCTAAACATGTCAGGGGATCTTTAAGTACTGAGTAATATTAATTAACTACATGCACTTACTGTATGGTTAGGGTTTGGCTTAGGGGTACTTGCATGCAATTATGCATAATTAATTGTTATTATAATAGTAAGTACATGTAACATGTAACAAGGACACCTTAAAATAAAGTGTTACCAAAAATTCTTAAACCAGCCTAAAGTGGTTTGCTGATCTCATCCTGCCATGAAGTTAGTTTCTGGTTCCTGATGACTGGAAAAGTGTTAACTGATAGTATTTTCCATCCTTGCGAACACACACCGCGGCCTTTAAAGCATCAGCGTCTCATGAAAGGCTGACGTGAATGGAGCGTTTGAAGGCAGTGAAGGTGACCGTGTCTCTAATATAATGTGCTCTCCTCAGATAGCGCTGTTGATCTCCTGTTGAAAGTCCAACATCCAGGAGAGAACCACAGGCCTCCGTAAACCACAGAGGATAGCTGCTTTTCATTCACGCTGCTCCGTTCCTCGCCGTGCGATCTGTGACGTGCTGTGCTTGTGTTCCTAATGAAAGAGCCTGATGGCTATAAAAAGGGATTTCACCTTTCTATCCCAGTTTCCCTTCGTTTGTCTGATGATCTTGCTCACATTTGTAGTTCACACAAACTACACACTGACCTCAGCGTCCCATCACCGCAGTGCATTCACGCTGATTAGAGTTAAAAGGTTAAAGTGGAAAAAAGTCATTTAATTTGGTTAATTTTTCAAACATGAATTAAGATAAATGAGAGGTTTCTGTTCTGTTCAAGACTATAAATGAATCCATTTAGCAGTTTAACTGAAGAGATGCCATCACTTTATATGGTGCACAGATTTAATTTAGGCTTTTATTCACAAATAAACACACGCATACAAACACTGCTGTGTTTACCATATGTGTACGTTGTTTAGATGTAACTAAAAGCCTAAATTAAATGTGTTCATCATGTAAAGTGATTGTATCTCATCACAAGACTTGGATTAAATTGCTCAATTCATATGGATTTGATTTACGAAGACTGTTTTGGATTTAGTTTTGGTTACCTGAACTTTCAATGGGAAACAAACCTCTCGGGTTTCATTAAAAATACCTTCATTTATGCATCCGAGATTAACCAAGATTATGGGTTTGTAGCAACATGAAAAACAACACGAGGAAATGGCAGAATTTAGAGAGTGTGTTAGAGGGTTACTTTTTTAATAAAAAATAAAACAAGTAGATAAAATTGAAATAGCATAGAGAGTGCTAGTGTTAGAGTGTCAATTTTTTTTAAATAAAAAAGAAAATGAGTAGATAAAATAGAAATAAATTAGAGAGTGTGTTAGAGGGTCACTTTTTAATAAATAAAAAAAAACAAGTAGATACAATAGAAATAGAATAGAGAGTGCTTGTGTTAGAGTGTCAAGTTTTTTAAATAAAAAAAGAAAAGAAGTAGATAAAATAGAAATAGAATAGAGAGTGCTAGTGTTAGAATGTCAAGTTTTTTAAATAAAAAAAAGAAAATGAGTAGATAAAATAGAAATAGAATAGAGAGTGTGTTAGAGGGTCACTTTTTAATAAATAAAACAAATAGATAAAATAGGAATAGAATAGAGAGTGCTAGTGTTAGAATGTCAAGTTTTTTAAATAAAAAAAGAAAATGAGTAGATAAAATAGAAATAGATTAGAGAGTGTGTTAGAGGGTATCTTTTTTAATAAATAAAAATAAAACAAGTAGATAAAATACAAATAAAATGGAGAGTGCTTGTGTTAGAGTGTCACGTTTTTTTTAAATAAAAAAGAAAATGAGTAGATAAAATAGAAATAGATTAGAGAGTGTGTTAGAGGGTCACTTTTGTAATAAATAAAAATAAAACAAGTATATAAAAAAGAAATAGAATAGAGAGTGCTAGAGTTAGAGGGTATTTTTAACAAATAAAAAGAAAACAAGTAGATAAAATAGAAATAGAATAGAGTGCTAGTGTTAGAGTGTCAAAAAAAATTTAAATAAAAAAGAAAATTTGTAGATAAAATAGAAATAGAATAGAGAGTGCTAGTGTTAGAGTGTCAAGTTTTTTAAATAAAAAAAGAAAATGAGTAGATAAAATAGAAATAGATTAGAGAGTGTGTTAGAGGGTCACTTTTTTAATAAATAAAAATAAAACAAGTAGATAAAATAGAAATAGAATAGAGAGTGCTAGAGTTAGAGGGTATTTTTTAACAAATAAAAAGAAAACAAGTAGATAAAATAGAAATAGAATAGAGAGTGCTAGTGTTAGAGTGTCAAGTTTGTTAAATAAAAAAAGAAAATGAGTAGATAAAATAGAAATAAATTCGAGAGTGTGTTAGAGGGTCACTTTTTAATAAATAAAAATAAAACAAGTAGATAAAATAGAAACAGAATAGAGAGTGCTAGTGTTAGAGTGTCAAGTTTTTTTAAATAAAAAAAGAAAGAGTAGATAAAATAGAAATAAATTAGAGAGTGTGTTAAAGGGTCACTTTTTTAATAAACAAAAATAAAACAAGTAGATAAAATAGAAATAGAATATAGATGTCAGGGATAGTCCAGTCTCGTCAGGCCATAGACTGTTGCTCTAACCCGTTTGCTCTCCATCTCTCTCTCTCTCAGCACCTGATAATAAAGATCCCTGTTTACTTTACCTCCACTTTACCTCCTTGGTCTCCTTCTGTACTGTGACATAAGACCAGACCTACCCCAAACTCTCCATGGAGCCACAACCACCGAACCCCCCATCACTGGAGGATTTAATCCAAGCCTTCCGTACACCCGTTGTGTCTGCCTCCCACAGTCCCATGGCACGGCCCGCTATCTTCTCCGGTGAGTTGGGCTCAGCCCTCAAATTGCTACCTTGACTAGAATGAATGTATCATTAATGTCATCTCACCAATCCCTTTCAGCGCAAGCCCTTGTAGACTCTGGTTCTTCGGGGAACTTTATATCCCGCAACACACTCCACCGCCTTCAACTACGACCACTGAAACATGCCCAAGTCCTCAATATCCTCACCATCCAGGGAAAGCCGTTGGGTCGTGGGAAGATCCAGCTATGCTCCCCCACCATCACGCTCCGCATTGGGTGCCTTCATGAGGAACTCATCTCTTTTCTGGTGCTGGAGAATTCCACAGCGGAGATCATCCTGGGACGCCCCTGGTTAACCCAACACGCACCCATCATTAACTGGACCACCAACGAAGTTATACACTGGAGTGAGTACTGTCGGCAGCACTGTATGTCCCAAGTTCTCCCTCTGTCACCTGGTTTCCTCCCGGTCTGTGCCACCTCCATCGAGAGCCCCGAACCCACAGAACCTCACAGCATTCCCAATGAATGCCGGGCGTTCCAGGATGTGTTCAGCAAGCGGGCCGCGACGAAACTACCACCTCATCGGCCATGGGACTGTGCCATAAATGTGCTGCCTGGAGCTCAACTCCCTAAGGGTAGGATATACCCGTTGTCCATCCCGGAGCATGGAGCGATGGAGGAGTACATTAAGGAGGCTCTCCAGCAAGGCTTCATCCGGCCGCATCCCGTTTCTTCTTTGTGGGCAAGAAGGACGGAGGTTTGCGGCCTTGTATTGATTACCGAACTCTCAACTCACAAACAGTGAAGTATCCGTATCCCCTTCCACTGGTGCCGGCAGCCCTAGAGGAACTTTGTGGAGCTCGTATCTTCTCCAAGCTGGATCTGCAAAGCGCCTATAACCTCGTTAGTACCCGCCATGGTGACGAGTGAAAGACCGCCTTCATCACGCCCACCGGACACTATGAATACTGCGTTATGCCGTATGGCCTATCCAACTCACCTTCTGTATTCCAAGGATTCATGAACGAGGTGTTCCGGGAGTTCCTCCATCATTCTGTAATCGTTTACATCGACGACATCCTGACCTGTGCATACTTCTCCCGCAAGCTTTCCCCGGCGGAGCAAAATTATGACATCGGGAACCGCGAGCTTCTCGCCATCAAACTCGCTCTGGAGGAGTGGAGACATTGGCTGGAGGGAGCTCTTCATCCCTTCCAGGTCATCACTGACCATCGGAACTTGGAATATCTTCGGGAGGCCAAACGCCTAAACCCACGTCAGGCACAGTGGGCGCTGTTCTTCACCCGTTTTCAGTTCTCAGTTACCTACCGGCCCGGACCCAAGAACACCAGAGCAGACGCTCTGTCGCGCCTTCCTCAGGCCACGGAACGATTGATAACCCCTGAGACCATTCTCCCTCCAGCCCTCATTGTGAGTCCCATCCAATAGACGCTTGACAAAGAGATCCGTCAAGCCACCCACTCCGAACCAGCTCCGCCGGGAGGTCCAGAAGGGAAGGTCTATGTTCCATCCACTCTCCGTAACACCCTTCTGGACTCACTACACTCTTCTCCGGGCTCTGGACATCCAGGCAGCCAGCAAACCCTCTCGCTCCTCGAGACTCGCTACTGGTGGCCCGCTATGGCGTGAGAAGTCAGGCGCTTTGTCCAAGGATGCTCAGTCTGTGCCATCACCAAATCTCCCTGTCACCTGCCACAAGGCAAGCCGGTACCACTTCCCATACCCCACCGGCCCTGGTCCCACATCTCGACTTCGTTCCGAATCACACACCTGTATCCTCGTAGTTGTCGACCGATTCTCAAAAGGATGTAAACTTCTCCCCCTCAGAAAATTACCCACGGCCATGGAAACCGCAACACAGTTATTCCACCAAGTCTTTCGCAATTTCGGCATCCCGGAGAATATCATCTCTGATCGTGGGCCCCAGTTCATCTCCCGGGTCTGGAGGGCCTTCTTCCATCTCCTTGGCGTATCAGTAAGCATCACCTCCGGATATCACCCACAGTCCAACGGCCAGACTGAGCTCAAGATCCAGGAGATCGGGAGATATCTCCGTAGCTATTGCCACCAGAACCAGAACCGCTGGAGCCTCTACCTTCCCTGGGCCGAGTACGCACAAAACTCCCTTTGACAGCAAACCACCGGCCTCACCCCGTTTCAGTGCGTACTCGGGTACCAACCTCCCCTATTCCCGTGGACGGGAGAACCATCAGACGTTCCAGCAATGGATCACTGGTTCAGAGAGAGCGAGAGGGTCTGGGACTCAGCGCATGTCCATCTCCAGCAGGCAGTTCGGAGACACCAAGCTCAGGCCGATGTTCACCGCCGCCCTACTCCCCGATACCAGCCGGGAGATAGGGTGTGGTTATCCACGCGGGACATTCGTCTCCGACTGCCTTGCCGCAAGCTGAGGGATAGTCCAGTCTCGTCAGGTCCAATCACCTCACACACCCGTTCGCAATCACCGGAGTACTAATCAGCCGCACCTGTCACCACCTCATCAATATTAGCTCAAATACCCAGTCACTGCAGTCACACTTCGTCTGGTCTTGAGTTCACTACGCTACTCCTTACCTGACTCACTAACCCGGACTCCATCCTGATACCTACCTGTCTCTGTGCCATCCTCTTCAGCCCGATCCTAGAAGGAACCCGTCATCACGTGAGCTAGATCCCTGCCATTCCATAGACTGTGGCTCTAACCCGTTTGCTCTCCATCTCTCTCTCTCTCAGCACCTGATAATAAAGATCCCTGTTTACTTTACCTCTCCGTCCTTGGTCTCCTTCTGTACTGTGACAATAGAGAGCTAGAGTTAGATGGTCAAATGAAGATGGAAGAGATGTATTTTAGCCGTTTCAGGACTCAGCTGCTCGAATCGAGTTGGGCAGGTCATTCCACCAGCAGAGAACAGTTAATGTAAAAGTCTGTGAAAGTGATTTTGTGTCTCTTTTGGATGGCACTATAATGCGACGTTCACTTGCAGAACGCAAGCTTACCAACATAGATCAACAGTTCGGTGTTTCCCGAATCCACAGTTGCAACAAAACAGCATCACAAAGTTGTGTGGTTGAGCTACAGCTCTCGCCCTGTGCTTAGAAGAAGAGTTTACTGTTAGTATGACGTGTGGAATTAAATAGATCAAAATAAGCAAGCTAACATGTAGTACATTCTGTATTTTTCATTCCATACATGTACAAATTTTGGTAAAACTTTAGATTTTAGGACCAATTCTCACGGTTTTGAATAAAAAATATTAGCAAACGTTACAATTGGAGACGCCAGATGAGCTTCTTTTACCTCGAGCGCCACGTTTTTAGAAGGGTTAAGCACGTTTACATAGAAAAGCAGAAAGCTGTGCAGAACTGCTACTGTATGTTTGATGTTTGAGGTTTGCATGATGCTGGCAGACTGAAAGCTGCTGCCGTTTTCATTTACTCTTATGTTTTGACCTCTAAATCTGATCGTCTACATTTCAGCTATGGATTATTTAGCATTTTTCTTATTTTATATTATTTTTGAACATTTGTAATGCTCAGTTTGGGTTAGACTGTATTTTACAGTGTCTTTGTTACAGTGTAATTATAAATTCAAGTACTGAGTAATATTAATTAACAACATGTACTTGCTATAGGGTTAGAGTGAGGGTTTGGTTTAGGGCCAGTTGCATGTAATTATGCATAATTTATTGTTATTACTATAGTAAGTACATGTAACGTGTAACAAGGGCACCCTAAAATACAGTGTTACCATCGTTTGTACAATAATCGCCTTCATATTTCATGCATCTTTTCTGCGAAGATATTTAACAAGTTGATTTGTTTTACACCATGCCGATCTTCATGTGTGCTGCACTTGGAACAGAACTTTCTTTAACCAGATGATTAATAAAGAGAATGTTACTTGAATCATGTGGTAGTTACATTGACTAGTTACACGTTACAAAATCAGAACCTTGAATCAGTCAAACATTCTGAAAAGCATCCACCATCTGCTGCTGACGCTGTAAAGGCGGATCAGGTTCATTTGTTGACTGCACTGCACATCAGAAGAGCTTCTGAATTCCCTCCTGCGCTTACAGACCTTCCCGATCAATTCTTCTGCAGATTCTACAAGCTGTTAATCTGTTGCAAATGGCCAACTAAAGATCACACACACTCTCACTCACACACACACAGACTCACTCACACACACACACACACACATACTCACACCTCTGCTCTTACCATATGTCTGCACTCAGACCTACAAGCTGTCGAGGGTCTGAGTGAGTCAATAACTGAGGAATGCTGAAGTGTGTGCTGTCTCTGCTGTGAGGGGTAATTGCGGCCCGAGCAGGGTTGAGTGTGAGCACTTGTGATGTGTGTGAAGCGTGACCCTGTGCTCTTGTGTCTGTAGGGTTGGAGCGGCGCTGGAGCGGCGGTGTGGGTCGCTCCGGTCCTGCTGTGGCTCTGGTTCCGGTTGAAGATCTGCCGGATCTGTGTGTCCTCCGCTTCTCCTGCTGGCTCAGTGTGTAGTGGACCTTCACTGGATCACACTGTTGAGCAGTACATGGAGTGAAAACCATCCGCTCTTGTGATTGTGGAGTTCTGCCGCTGCTGATGTCGAGCTCAGATTGCGAACATGACACCTGTAGTCTGTCACTCTCTGATTGTATTTTTAAATGTGTATGTATTTGTCTTTATATTAAAGGGTTAATTAATCCAAATCATGGTTTTGTCATCATGTACTCTCCTCGATGTCATTCCAACCCTGTCTGACTCTCATGCTTCTCTTTTCCCTTCAGTGAAAGCGTATAGTAGTGATGCACTGAAATTTCAGCAACCAAACATATTTGATCAAAACAGCGCCAAAAAAGGGAGAAAAAAAAAAGTGATTTTCTTTTTTCTCCAGCTGAAGCAGTTTTGGAGATGTCAATGAAATGAAATGCAAACAAAAAATTCACATAATGTCACATTTTCCTCAGGAAAGACATTCAATGTCCAAACTCGTTAGATAGGAAAAAAAATACTTTATAGAGAAGCATTTTGATAAATGCCCTGTATTACATTGGCATTTTTTTCTTTGTTTTATTTAATGTACGTTTAAATAAATCTGTCATGAAATCAAGTTTTTATTACAGCCACCGTTTAAAACAGCTTCTGTCTGGTGCACGTGTGTTCCTCAGGCAGCTTTGCAGGAAGATTTGTGAAGCGTCTCGGAGTCGTTGCCTCAGTTCTTCTGGATTGAGTCAGTCTCAGTTTGTTCTGTTTCTTCATGTACTCGCAGACAGACTGATGATCAGATCAGATCTCTGTGTGGAGCACTGGCTGCTGTCAGACAAAACTCTCACTGCATGATTACAATTAATGGCAAAAGGAATGTTTGGAAATGTAAACTGATATTTCTTGCTGACACATTACAGCAAAAGATAGAAATAACTGACTTAAAAACATTTTGTTGGTGAAAATACTAATAACCTTTAAGATTAAGACTTTTGCACATTAGTGTGTATATATGTGTGTGTGCATTTATATTATATGTAACATACAGTAAATATTATATTTAAATGTATTTATATAATTGTTTTATAGTATATGCATTTTTACATATATTTATAGAGAGAGAGAGAGAATTTACATTTCAAAATTGCATGAACTACTGATGAACACATTAATTGTTATTTGAATTATCACTAGGTTTTTTTTAACCATGTGTTAGTGTCTTTGGAAGACTTTTGTCTTTCAAACACATTAAAATGCACAAATTCACATTATTTCTTATTTACATGCACTGCAGGGAAACTTGGAGAACTTATATGTATATATATATATAGACAGAGATTATGTATATGTGGGTTAATGGGTGTGTGTGTGTGTGAGTGAGAGTGTGTGTGTGTGTGTGAGCGTGTGTGTGTGTGAGTGAGAGTGTGTGTGTGTGTGTGTGTGTGTGTGTGTGTGTGAGTGTGTGTAGTCAGTATTCAGTGGAGTGTGTCGCCCTCTTGTGGCCGCTATTTGGAAATAACACCATAAGCTTGAAGATTCTATATGCAAGTATCAAATATATTCATTTGCATATGTTTGTAAGTTGTAATCGTTTGTTTTGCACCTTAATATGCTGCAGGGGAAGCAGAGCAGCGTCTCTTAATGGTCTCTGTCAGAATGTGCTGCTGGTGTCTTTGTCAGATCACATCCCTGTCGGAAATGACTCCCAACAGCAACTTCGTCTTGTGTAGTCCAGTTTGGAAAAGAAGAAACGGGGCAGAAGAGAAGTAGTTTAATCCGATTAGAGGGCTTAAAGTGTGTTCGCGGGAGAGTGTGGCGCAGATGTGTGCGGTCTGAGGCGATCTTTGCGGCGCAGGAGTCAAATCAATGCTCAGGCCGCACTGAAGCAGGCCCAGATCCAGCTCAAAGCCTACAGGCGTTACGTTACCGTGCGTCAGGAAGATGTCTCTGGAGGAGTACAAGCGGCATTACGCCTCTCTCAACTCAGAGTCTGGATGTGAACCAGTCGGCGGAAGATCATCAATATCTGTAGCTTTCGGCGGAGAAGAGGAGAGACTGCATTACATCCCCATCCCAGTGCTAGGAAAGGGCTCTTTTGGGGAAGCGACTCTGTACCATAGACTGTATAAAAACATGGACGTAGTGTCCGTGACGTCACCCGTAGGGTTCCGAAGATAGTTTTTGAAGCTCAAAAGTGGGTGGAGCCGGCCGTCGCCATCTTGGCAGCGCATCACCGCGCGTCACTCCCGGATAATCGAAGATGGGCAAAGAGGCGGGAGCTGGTTGTTGAAACCACGCCCACCTAGCTCTTTGGTGGTGACAGCAGCGGCAATCCACCTGTCACTCAAGTGGCCACGCCCTTAATTATGCAGAACTTTAAGTCTTAATATAATTTAAACGGGTGAGTTATAAAAAAATTCACCCCCCCTCACAGTTGTCATGAAGGGCTAAATTAGCTATATAGACCAAAATCATTTTTTGAACCAGGCTGTAAACATGTTTTTTTCTGCTGTAATGTTGGGCATTTTAAAATGGGGAGTCTATGGGATTGACCCCCTTTTGCAGCCAGCCTCTAGCGGCCAGTTGATGAATTACAGTTTAAGTCACTTCCTTGTTGGCTTCACGAGAGAGAGCGGGAGGTTGCCGCTCGCTCTGTACAGACGCACTGAGGTGAGCGATCAGGCTCATTATATATTCAAATCAGCCGCAATTATGAGCACACATCACTGTCAGAGGATGGGGACTCTGCTCTGATTGGTGGATTGGGCGCTCCGGCCACGCCCACTGATAACGAGCGGCCAGTTGTTCAAAAAGCTGAATTTGGATCCAGGATCAGGTGGTCCGTCTTACTTTTGCTGGTTTTTCAAAGCAAAATCGGGTTGGATCACAATGATCCAGATACACACTTTTCCAGATGACCAATCTGGATTACTAGTGCTCTGCGGAGCCCCAGATAATGGAAAAAAAGAGATGCTTTTTCATTCTCTCAGAAAATGTTTGCATTGCATTCACACAAGAAACTCTGCGTTCGCTCACAAATAACTTCTGACGTCTTCATCTCTGATGATTGTGCCAATGTAGTTTGCAAACAGTGATTTAAAAAGACTAAATTAAATATAATATTTTTGTTTAATTTTGACATCTGTTTGGGGATTATTTTATGGCACCAAAATCTGTCTACCTGCCTAATGTGTGTGTATGTATATTAGTGGTCGACCGATATCTTGGAAAGCAGGGTGGCCGATATAAAGCCATACAATATTGCTAAAGCATTATACACAAACAAGTAATGACTATATATATATATATATATATATATAATATAACAATATAACAATAAAAATTAATAAAAAAAATAAAATATTAAAGTAAGGTAATTATATATACAGTCGTGGTCAAAATTGTTGGTACCCTTGGTAAATATGAACAAAGAAGCCTTTGAAAATGTATTGTTAAATGCATTGTTTATCATTTTTATTAAATTTTTTATTTAAAAAATTTACAAAACCTTTCAATGAAGAATAAGAATTTAAAATGGGGAGAAAATCTCATTATGAAATAAATGTTTTTTTTCTCTAATACACACTGACCACCTTTTTATCCCTGTGTGCACCAAACCCATCTTGAGTGTTTGCTGCTAAAAAGATAATTTTTTGTTCCATCTGACGACAGATCCAGGTCCCGTTTGAAGATTCAGTCGTGTCCGAAAGCTGGGGTTTGTCTTTAAATGAGAGCATTTTCTTTTCTTGGTTTTTTCTTGAAATTCTCCCAAAACATCATGTGGTGAAGTAGGTGCTGTTTGAAATGTTTTTGATGCTTTCTGACCCCGAAACTCAACTATTTTCTGCAATTCTCCAGCTGTGGTCCTTGAAGAGTCTTTGGCCGCCCAAACGCTCCTCTTTGCCTTGCTTTAAGACAGTTTAGACACACATCCTCTTCCAGCAGATTCGTATCATTTGCTGTTGATTGGAAATTCTTCATTATTGCACTGACGGTGGAAATGGGAATTTTCAATGCTCTTTTCCTACAGCAACGTTTTATTTTGTGAAGCTCAACAATCTTGTTCTGCACATCAGAACTATATTCTTTGGTTTTCTCGTTGTGATGGATGATTAAGGGAATTTGGCCTTTGTGTTCCTCATATTTACACTCATGTGAAACAGGAAGCCATGGCTGGATAATTTCATGTTCCTAGTCACCCTGGTGTGCTAGAAAATTGTAAATATGAATGAGAATATACTTCAGAGATATTTTATTATTTATTTTACACGACTGTGTGTGTGTGTGTGTGTGTGAGAGAGAGAGTGTGTGTGTGTGTGTGAGTGTGTTGAGTGTGAGTGAGTGTGTGTGTGTGTGAGTGTGTGTGTGTGTGTGTGTGATATTCTTAATGTGATATGCATTCTTCAACAGTGAATTTTGCCCAACCTAGTACTCATGTCAAGTCAAGTCACCTTTATTTATATAGAGCTTTTAACAATACAGATTGTGTCAAAGCAGCTTTACAGCATCACAATAGGAAAATAGTGCGTTGATGCAAAAGGACAATAGTAAACACTCAATACAATATAAGAAATGATGAGACTGCTCTGGTGTTTTTCTCCAGTATCAGAGGTGAAGCTCATCAGGAAGGATCTGTCCACTGAAGAATTATACCTACAGGCCTGTCAGCTGGTGGGAGTCGTTCCTGTCAGATACTTCCTCAGAAACCTGGGCTCTGCCACCATTAACCTCAACCATCATGGACTCGGTCCTCTGGGAGCAAAAGCCCTGGCCATCGCTCTAGTGGTAAGACTGGCCGTTTCTGATGTTTCTGATGATCTACAGCTGATGTGCTGATCTCAGACGCTCTGTGTGTGTAGACGGACATGCACACCACAACACTGGAGCTGGCAGACAACTCCCTGTTAGCCAAAGGGGCCAGATATCTCACGGAGATGCTGAGGGCCAATTTCACCATTCACAATCTTGTAAGTCTATCTTACTATTCACCTGTTGTGATAAATTTGTCCACTAGAGGGAAGCAAAATGTTAACTTCTGGTGTCTTCCAGGATCTCTCTGACAATCACCTTCAGTCTGCTGGAGCCGAGTGTGTCGCTAAGATGCTCCTGGAAAACATTTCCATTAAATCCTTAAAACTGTCAGGTATTTCATGCATAAGTACATTCAGCATGATCATAAGGTAAACCTGATTCACAGTGACAAACCAGAATGTTTATGTTCACAGGGAATAGATTTGCTGAAGATGATGCCAAATGGTTTGCAGATGCGTTTGCTGTAAGTTCATGCACCACAATCTGTTTATACAAAACAGATGTAGCTAAAGTGATCGATCACCCAAACTGAAAATGCTGTCATCATTTACTCACCTTCATCTCTTTCCAAATCCATATGACTTTCTTTGTTCAGCAATACACAAATGGTAACCAAACAGTTTTGGTGCCCATTGACTTCCATTGTGTGGACTAAAAGCTGAGACCTTTCTCAAAATATCTGGTTTTGTGTCTCACAGAAGAACGAAAGTCATATGGATTTGGAACAACATGTTAATTTTTAGGTAAACTATAGTCACTCATTCATCTAAATGGGGGAAATGTGAAAAAGATATCCACTAGATGTGACTGTTTCTCAACAAGAGCATGTGTTTTTTCATTGTACATCAAATATAAAGCAAATCTAATCAAAGTGATTTATCTTAATTTTGGTCCAAAAAAAGGCACATAGGGGGAGTGTCTGAAACAGTTTTAGCTTTGCTTTGCTGTGCACTTTTTATGGGTGTTCTATTCTATTCTATTCTATTCTATTCTATTCTATTCTATTCTATTGTAATAAAAAAGGTAATTGTGGCTTTGTATCTCACAATTCAGATTTGTCTTGCAATTCTGAGTTTATATTTCACAATTGCAAGAAAAAAAATTCATAATTGTGACATTAAAAGTTGCAATTACCGTTTTTATTTCTTATCTCGTGGCTGAAAATAAAAACTGAATTGTGAGATGTAAAATCAGAATTCTGAGAAAAAAGTCTGAATTGTGAGATATAAACTTAAGAGTTGCAATGTCTTTTTAAAGCACACCTTACATTACATTACCAAAGCTAAAATATTTCCCTTAGTGTTTTTAGTTTAGTAAGAGTAATGCATACAGGGTCGCGCAAAATCCTGTTTAAAAATTGGCTGATAGTAAGTTTGGCATGACAAGAACATGACTTTAAACACAACAGAAGGGGTTTTATTAGTCTGACACAGGTTTTGCAACAAAACATAAATAATTGCATCACTTATTTAGCCAAAATATGCTATTGCATGGTTATTTACTTTTTAAAAAGTCATCTTGTCACTTAAACAGTAGAGCAATGGCACTAACAACACCAAGGTCATGGGTTCAGTTCCCAGGGAAAGCAAGAACTGATCAAATGTGTACCTTTCATGCTATGCAAGTCTTTTTAGATAGAAGTGTCTGTCAAATGCATGAATGTAGTTTAGCTTAGCATAACACAAACTGGTTTAATAGACTGTCTTGATGATCTACAACAAAGTATCCTGATAACACACAATGTTTTTGATGAGGCACTGAGGATGGCATGGGGATCGTGAACTAATTCTGCTGCTGCAGAAATTACACACTGCAGCTGATGCATGAGTTACAGAAACTGAATAGCAACTGGATACATCTCAACTCTAGTTCCTGAGAATAGAAACATCTGTATCTTTTCAGAGCAACTACAGAGTGAAGGAGCTGGATTTGAGTCACAATCAGTTCTGCGGCAGAGGCGGTGAACATCTGGGTCAGATGATAGGTGAATACGACACGCCTGGTGTGTGAGAGTTAAACTTCACTACACAAAGAAAGCAAGCACAATAAATACATGTATGTTCATGCAGCAAATAATGATGGTTTAGAAGTTCTTGATCTGAGCTGGAATCATCTGCGAATGAAAGGAGCTGTAGCTTTCTGTGCTGGACTGAAGGTACCCACACACAAACACACAGCTCAGTGTCACATTGTCTCGTTTAATGGCTTTGGAAACGAGGGCGCTTTGGCTTTGGGTGAAGCACTCAAGTTCAACAACACCATGGTACACCTGGACCTCAACAACAACCGCATCAGCGATGAAGGAGCGAGCCTGCTGTGTAAGGGACTGGAGACCAACGACACGCTCAGAGTGCTGCAGGTGCGTCAGGCGGCTCTTTAGACTGTCAAGTTAGATTAGAATCACCTTTTTAAACATTGCACATGTACAATGCAACACGATCATATGCAACAACTCATTTGAGTAATGAGCAAATAAATTATGTTACAGGGCATTATAGACTAAATGGCCAATTTTAGTCATTTTAAGGCAGAATCCCATTTATTTTACACAGATTTTGAAAGTAATCATGTGTGATAATGATAATTGTTTTCTTACAGATGGCGTATAACTCATTGACTGTGGAGGGAGCTCTTACTTTGATCAACGTGGTCAAGAACACACCCAAAACTGCCATCGAGGAGATCAACATATGTGTGAGTGCAGGAGCGTCACGGCACACAATGCACAGTATAAATATACATTTTTATAATCAACAGAGCTGTTATTATTTATAACTTAAAACTTTATTACGTAAACATTCACTGTACTTACTGCAATGCCTTCAGATCCAATTATATGCAATTAAGACTAGAAGCGGAAACACTAATTATTATGCATTATGCATTTATTGTTGCTATTCCAGAATATTAAAAATATTAGGCTTATAAATTGTGCATTTTCACAAAAAGCTAAAAGTGAAGATTTTATACAATTTTGGACTGGTTTATGCAGCCTTGCACAACATTCAAACAACATTATATTTATTGTGGCCACAAATTAAGAATACATTCCCCCATTTTATGAATTAATTCCCTCGTTTTAGTTAAATCATGGCCATGAATTAAGAATTTGTTATCTAATTTTAGTAAATTGTGGCCACATTGTACTAATCTGTTTAAGTAAATCGAAATGAGGGAAAGAATTAGCACAATGTGGCCATGATTTACTAAAGTGAGGGAACAAATTAATGGTAACACTTTATTTTAAGGACCAATTCTCACTAACTAGCATGCATATTACTAGCATATTGCCTGTTTATTGGTACTTATAAAGCACATAGTAATGTCTTATTCTGCATGAGCATATTCTAGATCCCTTAACCCAATACATAAACATAACCACTACAACTACCACCTTACTTACTATCAATAAGCAGCAAAATAGGAGTTTATTGAGAGAAAGTTAATAGTGAATATGCGTTCCCTAATCTAAAATGTTACCATATACTTTTTGTCTATCAGTTTGGATCAGTCAAAGATAAATATTCCTGATACATACAATACTTGAAGGTTAGTCAAGTCAAAAGATCAGAGTGCTTACATCTTGAAGGCATAAAGAAAAACACATAAAAAATAAAATAAATAAAATTATAAAAACAACATGACTGTCAATATCATGGACTTTTAGTTTGTTTTCTTTCCTCATGCTTTCCTTGACCTAGTTTTCCCTCGTGTTTGATTAGTTCATTCTGTTCACCTGTGTCTAGTTAATTATCTTTATTTGCCTCTGTACTTAAGTTCCTGTCTGTGCTGCCATAGTTTGTAAGATCTTGTCTGTGTTTTCACGTGTGCTAAGCCTTCCTCTTGTGGATTTACCTTCTGTGTGGATAATTAAAGATAATTTTACCTTCATCTCCGAGAGTGTTTTTAGTGCACCAGAGTGTGACAATGACAGTGCATAAGATACATAAGATAATAAAATATCATATTCATAGAATCATATAAGTGGTCTTATACAGGATTCCATAGTTTCCTACATAAATCTAGCTTGTCATTTTTGATCAATTGGAACAATGGTGTTTTTTATGTGAACTGAATTTGTGTAAAAATACTGTAGAGTTTGACTGGACGTATGACCTCTGACATCACCAAAAGCCTTACAGGAAGTGTTTTGTCCTGTATTTATTTTACTGTTCTAACTGTGGTAACTATGGGACAGACATACCAGTTAATAATAATAATTAAAATAAAAAATAAAATCTAGAATGGGCATAAAATGTGTTTGTGTTTTAGAACGTGCTGGTGAATGAGAACTTCGTGCAGCTCTTGGAGCTGATCTGCCAGGAGCATCCCAGTCTGGAGGTGCAGTATGGAGGCGTTGGCGGCTTTATCGCCAAAAAGCCTCGCAAACGCATCGACCCCATGAAAGTCATTCAGGTAGATAGTCCACACTCATGAGAATGAAATCTGCTGAAATCTGGATTTGTGTGTTTCTCAAATGTACGGTCTCACTACATTTGCTGAATTGTCTTTTCGAAGGATTACCTTGATCAGCGCAAGCTTCGCCTGTGGGACTTCTTCCGTAACATCGACAAGGATGGGACAATGCGTGTTCCTGTTGTAGACTTCAGGAGAGCCGTTCAGGTATTGACCTGGGTCCGAGAAAGTCCCACTTTCCTGAAAAGTAAAAAGTCAAATCCATGAAGCTCGTTGATGAATGTCCAGAGTGAGCAGAGCTGCAATCTAGACAAAGAACAAGCTCAAGAAGTATAAGAGAGTTTTCATTTGTTTGCATGTTTTCATTATTCCCAGACTTCCACTTGCGTTATTTCAGTGCTTTCATCATCACAGCACTACTATTCTGACATGTGGAAAACGGTTTAAAGGGGTCATATGATGTTATTTTAAAGATCATTATTTTGTGTATTTGGTGTAACAGAATATGTTGACATGCTTTAATGTTCAAAAAACACATTATTTTTCAAATACTGTACATTATTGTAGGTCCTCTATGCCCCGCCTCTCTCAAACGCTTCGTTTTCTACAAAGCCCCTCCTTCCGACAAGCGCAGTCTGCTCTGATTGGCCAGCTGACCCAGTGCATTATGATTGGCCGAACACCGCAAGCACTCGTCAGAAATGTAACGCCCCTTACCATAATCGCAAGCTTCATCTTTCAAAATAAATGTAAAGACAGAGCCCGAAAGGGGAACAGAGTCGCGGGACAGACACAGTGATGAAGCTGGTACGTGTTTGCAGTACACAAGCCACGGTTAAGACCGTGAATAAAAGTTACGCCTTCTTTCTTTGCTTGAACATTTGGGCGGTGTTATGCAAATCTTCCCAGATCGTGACGTAGGTATGTGGGGGCGTGTTAGAACGAGCCGTTTTAGGTAGGCGTGGCTGACTCTTAACTTTTATAAAGAATATCTCTTTGGATTTGAGACTTTAGTCTTTGCAACTTTACAGATCTTCTTTATGCACCAAGAGCTTGTAACACTCCAAAGAGAAAGGAAAAAATTGAAATCGCATCATATGACCCCTTTAAGAACGAGCAGATGAGTCCAAACAGCAGTGTAAAACTAGGCCTAAGCATCAAACGACATTTTATTTTTGACATTTTATATCTGATCACACCAGCAATCCAGCATCCCATTGGAGAAGTTCCAGATTGAGGAGTTGATTCAGAGACTGGACAGAGACCGAACAGGCATAGTGGACTACAGGTGAGCTCACTTTTACTGCTCTACCCTCAACACTGAACTAATGAAGCCATTAATTATCAAATGCATGACAAAGCACACAGACTCCGTGCACCTGGACAATTCTCTCCAATAATGCAACTTTATGATCATGTTTACAAACTTAACCATGATCATAAATCATAAGCTCTGATCCGTACCCTAGAGAGCTGCATTACTGTCATCTGTCTACAGTACATAGGCAGTAAAGGGAACCTCATAAGTGACTAATTTTCAGTGCTCTACATCAGTGTTCAAACATCAGCTCTTCACTACAATATTACAGTAAGCATAAAAGTATATGTCTTGAAGCTTTTATTGGTCCCACTTTATATATTAAGTGGCCCTAATACATGTGTACTTACATAGTAACTAGATGTGTACGTAGTATGTAACCACAGTGTAAGTACACATTGGTACATAGTATCTACAGCTGTAATATTTCTGTAACTACACATATGTATCAACCCACTGAATGGTATGTGTAAGTACAAATGGTTCCAATTACTCTTATGCATATAGTTGTTACAAAATGCAGTTATATAATTCCAGTTACATGAGTACTTAGTGAAGTGAAAAAAAGTGTTGTAGCAATGTCCTGTTACACATTTGTACTTACACAAACTCTACACAGACAGCACCACAGTGTTCCTCACATGAAGCACACAAGAAACTTGACTCACAATTGATTTTGAATTTGGTGGTAACTTGTTGCCAACAACTCAGTTTTGTGATATTATTTTAGATTACTAGAGCTGTTTACACGGGTACAAAATATCTTACACAGATATTGCTACACACATGTAAATAGAAAACAGAACACAGTTGTCCTCATGAAGCAGACGTGCCTGTAAGCACTTGCACAAAACTTGTTGAAGCGGATACTTTGAACCCATAATTCCCAAAAGTGTATTCCCACCAATCCTGCTTTCTAGATTTTACCAACACTTCACATCTGTTCAAACCATTCAAAACCTGAGGATCAGTGTGGCGCTCACATTAAAATCTTCAGTTTGATATGGAGATTAATGGAAACACAGATGTCGGATACAAGTGAAGTCATAAGTTAAATGTAAAAATAAAAATAAAAATCAAGTTTGGTCAAAAGATTGGAGCTGTACCTTGCAGTGTAAACGCAGCCTAGGAGTTTTAGGTCTATATTACACTACTTCCAGTTCTCATTGCACTTGCTGAGAAAAAAGACGTTCACAGTGCCGTTACTATTGCTGAATTAATGTCTCGCTACCCTACAGAGGCCTGGCAGATACTAGGAAACAGATGATGCGAGACCACCGGCGCCAATTGCGTAAAGTGGAGTCCCGGCAGAAGAAGGAGAAGCAGAAGAGTGACAGGATCCTAAAAACCTTTGAGAGCGCCGTAGAGGCCGTCACTCCACGGAGCTCCATGATAATATCACCAGGTGCTGCCAAAGAGGACTCCAGTGGCCTTCAGCCATTCTCTGCCACCCCGCTCAGCTCCTGGCATCATATAATCATGTCCAACAGCAGCCGCTACTCTGTCAATAACATGAGCAGCGAGCATGTGCATCTTCCCATGATAGGGAACGCCTCGAGCTCACCAGGCATGCGCTCGTATTCCCAGCCGAATCTTTTCGCCAGCATCCCTAAACCATCCACCAGCAAACCTGCTTCTGCCCAGGGAATGCACTCGAGGTCCAACCCGAGCGTGTGCAGCAGTAAACTCAGCCCCACAGCTAACCTGACCAGATCCAGGCCTGCGTTAAACACAGAACCAACCAGTAAAACAAAAGTTAAGGGGAAGAAAAAGAAAACCAAGAAAAGAAAAGAAAAAATATAACACCAAATGGACATGGTGTCCATGTGGTGGCGATGATTTTCAGTGAATAAGGACATTTTCGTAGGCTTTTATCTACAGCTTGTACGGATTTTGTCACAATGTTCAGGGAGGTTTATAATATGTCCGACAGTGTTTTCAGGACATGGGAGTGGATGAACATCTTCATCTGTTAAGATTTAACCTATAAAGATGTGTTTAAAAAGTAAATGTAGTAAAAACAGGTCTGATCCCTGGTTAAATGATGAGATATGGCGTTGTAGACAAGCTTTTTAAATTGCAATCCATGCTTTGATATCATCAAGACTTGACTATTGCAATGTGTTATATAAGGGAATTAGCCAGTCATCTATATCTAATTTGCAAAAAGTTCAAAACTCTGCTGCTAGACTCTTAATGGGTATTATAAAACGTGAATATATTACTCCTACCCTGGTCTCCCTGCATTGGCTTTCAGTTTATTATAGGATTGATTTTAAACTTCTGTTATTGGTGTACAAATCCTTGCATGGACTCGCACCGGTCTATCTTTCAGATCTCTTAATTGAATATCAGACTGGACGAAGTTTGAGATCAGCGACTCGGAATTTATAAGAGACACGCGGCTACTGTACAGGATTTTAAAGTACAACTCAAAACACACTTGTTCCAATAGCTTTTAATCTGTGATAATTTTATTAAATGTGTTGCCTGTGTGATGCGTGTTTTTCTGTGTGACATTGTAAAGCACATTGATCAGCTTGTGTTGCTTTAATTGTACTATATAAATAAAGTTGCCATTGCCATAAAGTTGTATCTGGGAGCTCAGAAGTCTTGCAATATACCACATGGGATATACGGACATTTTTTTCTTACTTGGTCAATTATATTGTATCAGTTTTCTTTCTTATATTCATGTATGTTGTTTTGCACTATTTTCAGTTTTTTCTGTTTTATTTGCGTGTAAACACTTTGGAAATGTGAACGTAAAGTATTTGTCATGTCAGTAAAAGTACTACATTTGAAACTGACAGAGAGAGACTTTTAGTGCATGTGATTCTACTTTGATGAGACTCAAAATCATAAAGTTGGAACAGCAAAATTCCCCAAATTGATTACTTAATAAAAGGGTATGTAAAATATTTGAAGAGCCCCAATAAACAGGTATATATAACATGGTCGTGTCATTTACCAGCCTAACTACTGCTTCTGTAACTCTGTCATGGTTGTTCAAATTGGCAAATTTATTATGCAATTTACTATAAATAACCTAGACGGCACCAGGATACACATACAATTTATTTGGTTTTACCAATTGATAGTTGAGATCAATGTGAATTGAAAAGAAATTGCCATTTATAATTTATTACTCAACATAATAACAGGGTTGCCCATTTTAGCCCAAATTAAGATACTCAATATTGTCTTGCTCATTTGGGACCAGTTTAGTTTGCTTATAGGTCATTGGTAAACATATTTTTCATAAATAAAGAAAAAACTATTTTCTGATCATATTTCTTACTGATAAATTGGGTGACATCATTCCTTTTTAGTGCCAGTTTATCTGAATTGCACAGCGTCCTGGCCTGCTGATAACATATTTCATGTGAAAGCACACCTGTATTGTTTTTACTGTCTACGTTTCAACATAATCTGACCACTGCCTTAAATCCACTAAGTAAATTGCCTTAGAGGTGTTGTGTAAAGGACATAAGCAAATGAACATCATCAGTTGTCAGAGAATAATGCTGTGAAAGGTCCAGATGCTGATAATGTCACAAGATATGATGGTCTTTAAAAGCCAGAGAGCTCCGTTCCTACAACACAACTAACTGATGCATGATGATTGCCACGCTTCTTTATTTCGTCCTCTTCAGGTCTGCTGTTGTCGAGGGGGTGAGTACAGTACAAGTTTATCTCTATAACCTGTTTAAAAGCAGCAGAACTGAACAAGCTATACAGTTTAATTATCAGGAAGCATCATGAAGCAACTCTGACCTACAGGACACATGAGACTTATAGACACCACTGTCATTGCTTTTGACTCAGCCAAACTCAAAAGTTGAGATTTGAATGGTTCATCTATTGGAGAAGATCTGACATACAACAGCGGTTTACTGCAGTTTAGCAGACACAAGAGAAACTATGTTCACCCATAGATTTTAAAGGGACAGAAAGTAAAACTTTGACTGGAAGATCTCACATACTTGAAAGTGTATAAACGATCGACGTAAATGCAATGTAGTTGAGCCATGTAAAGCCTTAAAAACAAAGGGTAACACTTTAGTTGAGGGACCAGTTTTCACTATTAACTAGTTGCTTATCAGCATGCATATTACTAACATATTGGCTGTTTATTAGTACTTATAAAGCACATATAAATGCCTTATTCTGCATAACCATATTCTAGATCTCTTACACCTACCCAGCGTTGACGCCACGGTGGGGCCTGAGGGGCCCGGCCCGGCCACCTCGGTCACTGTGCCCCCTCACCTCTGGTGCCGTCTCCGTAGTGGGCGCCCTGATTTTAGTCGGTGAGGCAAGGTACTGCCCTGGGAAGGTCTCCCAGGCTGTTAAATACACAGATCATTTCGGTTCGTTCTTAGCAAAAACTTTTTTTTTTTCGTTCAGGTTATGCAGAGCGAAATAAAAACAGTGCTTCATTTAGAAATAATTCTTATTAACTTTGCTATTAT
>NW_015638033.1:194522-199560 GCF_001515625.1 Sinocyclocheilus rhinocerous | reverse complement strand
ATTACTAGGCCTACATTCTGTTTTTCAGAAATGGAAGAAACTTAAAATGTTATTGTGTGTTTGTAATTTTAATATTTTTATCTATAGGCCTATACAGCAAAACTACAGAGCTTAGTAGGTTATTTTACGGAGCTGTAAACACGGGAATCTCCGACCGCATGCAATCTTTGACGAACACCCAATTCATTTATCAAACTAGGTTATATGCTATTCAATTGTACATAGGCTATATATCAGATTATTTTATTTACAAGTTGCATGTTTGTGTTGATCCCGTTTTTCCCCCGTTGTATCTGAAAATTTTTTTTTTTCAAAGCAGCCCCCCCCCACTTCAATTCTGTACTGGAAGCCAGTGGAGAAAAACATAACTAGTGCAATAACTTCCCTTAGTCTGAACGAGTTGCAGGCAGGACAGGTGGCACTGAGAGATTACCATGTATAGACAATTACAGTAGACCAGGCGAGAAGATATAAAGGCATACAACATTCTACAGGTTTTTCACAGACAAAACTTCAGTAATCATTTCATTTATTAGTAGTGTGCCTCTAGCTCAAACAGTAGGGCAGGGGTGTCCAATCTTGCTCCTGGAAGGGTTTGGTGGTCATGGGTATGAGTATGATTCCCAAATGCATGAACTAATATAGTAAACTCCTTGAATGCAATGTACGGGTAAAATTGTCTGCCAAATGCATGAATGTAAATTCATCTTGCTGATGTAGAAGAGGAGAAAGACTGATGGCTTTCACTTGTCTTCTGTAGGCACTGAGTCCCTGGGCTGAGGGCAGCGCCTCCGGTGGAGAATGTATCTGTGAGGCTTTCCTTCCCAACAGCACATTTCCAATCAGAGAGCTCATCTCGCTGGAGAGCACAGCAGTCGAGATCAACTACAAACTGGAGATGGAGATTAGCAAGGTTTGGTACAACCTTAAGAACTCATGAGACTAAACTGAAGTGAAACATGCAGAAGCTAATTGTTCTTTAACTGTTCTTGTGCAGGTGGAGATTTATGAGGTTAAACTAAAGGTCTATGTAGCAAAAATAATGAACCTGACAGTGCTGATCGAGCTGATGGAGGATGACCCCGACTCCTACAGTGAGCTCCACATAGAGGAGGTGAAAATCAAGATCAAGCAGGTGGAGGCTCTAATTGTGGAGCTGCAGGCGTCTATACAAACCACCTCTGCCGTGCTCATATCCATACGCAAACAGGTGAAACTTTATGAACCTCTGCTCAATCAGCATAAATAGCCCCTTTGGTGTAAGTTTGACAAAACAAACTATTAGATATTGTACAGGAATGAAGGTGATTCTTTTCAAAATTCCTGACAATAGGCACAGTACATTCGAGGATTATTCTGCGATAACAACCGGCTGGATGTACATTATCCCCCTTATTACATGGCTACTTGCCATATAAGTAAATAATTAGACACAAAATATTGATTTGAGTTGAAATGTTTGAACGCAAAGCTTCCGTGAAGACAGTAGTTGCTAGTAAGCGGCAAGTTCAAACCAGACGAACATTTAAGGGATACGGTGCAGTCAAACCACTTATTACACAACATTTCACCACAAATAATAATGGCGATAAAATATATTGATTAAAGACAAAACTGTTTTAGAATCTTACCAGTACTTTAGTTATCTTATAATCCATCAGTTTTCACCGGTTGTTATCGAGGGATAACATACCTCGGAATGTTGCGACTGACCAATCAGAATCAAGTATTCCACAGAGCCGTATAATAAAAATGTATGGCCTACCCTGTTGCTGATCTGCTGGTTTCCCCAAAAGGTTTCTTAAGTTGCTTAACAAGCAGATCAACCAGCTTCACTAGAAAAAAAAAGCATGCTGGTTGACCATCTTCCCCAGCTAAGTTGGTGTTACAACATGGCAAAGCAACTAGTACTAAACCAACACTAGCCAGCCTAAACTATTCTGGAAGGGTTTTAACATTCAAACTCTTGCAAACATCCAGGCGAGGCTTTGTTCAGCCAACAATCAAAGTTGGTTCACAGTTCAGCCTTTCTTTGTTGAGTAAACATGATTTCAGTACAGCAAGTACAGCATCTTCCTGGATCAACAACTTTGATGAACCTGTAACAACATTCCAATAAACCAATCGGATTTGAGGGCTAAGTTTACAATGTCAAATTATGCTTACAAATTCACTGTGTCGATCCAGGAACATGCCTTACAAAATCACTGTGTTGAGTTTGCATGTTTTCGTAGTGTTGCTGGGTGCCACGATAACCCAAAGACTTGAAGTGATTTGGACACTTAAATAATCATGTATGTTAGATCTGTGAAGAACTGTTCAGGATGATGTTGTTCCTTTTACCTTAGATTAATATTGTGATTAAATTTCATTTTGATGAAAACAGATCAGTGTTATGATTGCTGTACTGACTCATCTGGAGATCACCTATGATAAGAACCAAGTTCTTGTGACACGTCGAGAATATATCATTCTTCAGCAGAAACTAGAAGAGTGCGAGAGACGCCATAATGAAATCTTTAACCCCGACATTGGTAAGTCCTGAAGTCTCCATCAAGGTACTGAATGTCCAACTCTGTTTTCAATCATCTATAATTATAAACTCATTTACTTGTTTTACAAGGAATCTGCAATCATGGTGGAATTAGAAGAATCAGCAAACCCATCATCAGCCAGCTGAATGCAGATCTGAGTGCAGGTTATAAGTATGGAGGATGGGGCAAAGACTCAAAGCCCCTGCCTGGTTCTGAAAACATGTACTGGTACTCCGGCTCTACTGACACTCTGGTCAGCAGAATCACACAGTACTCTGACTACTACAATCTGATCATGAGACAGGGCTTTAAGACACATCAGCTTTATGTCCAATATAATTACGATTGGCGAGGCACTGGAAACAACTACATTGTGCGGGAAAACAACCTGTACTATCAGTTCAGAAGCCCTTTTGCTATGGGAAAGCTCAACATGACCAGTGTAAAAGTTGAGTATAAGGTGATTCCTATGGCCAGTGCCCAATTCTCATATCATTACTCAGCCAACCAGAACCTGGACTTTGCAGCCGATGAGTCCGGCCTGTGGGTAACCTACGCCACGGAGGAATCGAAGGGTAAACTGGTTTTAGGGAAGATCAATGAAGTGTCATTTGAAGTAGAGGAGGTTTGGCAGACCAGTATTTTCAAACCATCTGTAGGAAACACTTTCATGATATGTGGGGTTCTGTATGCCACAAGGTCTGTAGACACTAAAACTGAGGAGATCTTTTACACCTTTGACACTCGCACCGAACAGGAAAGCTATGTTAGTATTCCCTTTGAGAAATTCCAGGACTCTTATGTTTACTTGGACTACAACCCCACCGATCAGAAACTCTACATGTTCAACAATGGTTATTACATCAGCTATCATGTTTGGTTCAACTACGAGGGCTCTAGAGATAAGCTCTTGATTGACGAGTAACCTGAGAATTATGAATATTTTATGCAGCTGTCAAACACAGAATAGCAATGAATGTGCTGCATTTCTGTTTGTGTAATAAAGTCTTATGAGCACTATGACTTGGAGTGGAGGTTTTTTTTCTTGGACGTTTTTAATGCTGATCAGGACATTGTAAAATCTGTAAAAACATGCAGATGTCTGTATACACACTAATTCACACCATCTTATAGGATTAATAAAAGTTAAAGGTTTATCACTATGCTATCCCTTTCAGAGAGTATGACAAAATGTACGTCTGGCCCTCAAAGCCTTTGTGACAAACTGAATACAGTACCTGACAACAGTCTTTCCTGAAACAGAAACAACACAATCTCATGGAAATTCATAACTATTTTACTATTTATTTTAATCTAATTTGTACGTTTTCGTACGATCAGCTTACAGTTATGTTTAGGGGTGGACCTTACTTAAAAATATATATTTTTTAATATGATTCATATCATACACAGTCATATGAAATCCACACCTTGTAAAATAGATACATTTTCGCATGAGGTCACATTTCGAATATATTATCATCAGAATCAGAAAGAGCTTTATTGCCAAGTGTGCTTACACACACGCAAGGAATTTGTCTTGGTGACATAAGCTTCCAGTGCACAGACAGGATGACAAGTGACAAGACACATAACAAAATGAGTAAAAGTAAATAAGTAAAAACAATACAAAATAGACAAAAAGACAATAGACAGTATGTTGTATGTACAGATGTGCTACAAATTATGCAAGGAAATGTGGATAGATATATGATATATTGAATCAATAACATATGTTTAATAAATATAAGATAGTTGGGTATTGCACATGTTTTATTGCACAGTGGGGAGAACATTTAACTGTTCATGAGGTAGATGGCCTGAGGGAAGAATCTTTTCCTATGTCTGGCTGTTTTGGTGCTCTGTGCTCTGTAGTGTCGGCCTCGTCTCCATCCTGGATGAGGCCAATGACTGTAGTGTAGTCTGCAAACTTCAGGAGCTTGAAAGAGGGGTCAGTAGAGGTGCAGTCGTTGGTGTACTGGGAGAAGAGCAATGGGGAGAGCACACATCCCTGAGGAGTGCCAGTGCTAATGGTGTGGTTGTTGGATGTGAATTGACCAATTCTCACTAGCTGTTGTCTATCTGTTAGAAAGCTGGTGATCCATTGACAGATAGCGCTAGGAACAGAGAGCTGGGTTAGTTTGGTCTGGAGGAGTGTTGTGAGTGTTGAGTGTTCAAGGCTGAACTGAAGTCCACGAACAGGATCCCTGATTTGTCAAGTCAAGTCACCTTTATTTGTATAGCGCTTTATACAATACTGGTTGTGTCAAAGCAGCTTTACAGTATTAAACAGGAAAAAAGATTGTCAATAATGCCAGAAGACAATAACAGAGTCATTTTTCCAGCTAAAGTCAGTTCATTGATGATTCAGTAATGTCATCATCCAGATCAGCTCTCTTCCAACAGTGTCTGTGCAATCAGTCAAGCGTCCCCAACTAAGCAAGCCAAAGGCGACAGTGGCAAGGAACCAAAACTCCATCGGTGACAGAAATGGAGAAAAAAAC
>NW_015638033.1:156152-193203 GCF_001515625.1 Sinocyclocheilus rhinocerous | reverse complement strand
GCAATCAGTCAAGCGTCCCCAACTAAGCAAGCCAAAGGCGACAGTGGCAAGGAACCAAAACTCCATCGGTGACAGAAATGGAGAAAAAAACATTGAGAGAAACCAGGCTCAGTCGGGGAGCCAGTTCTCCTCTGGCCAGACGACACCAGTCAAGTCAAGTCACCTTCATTTATATAGCGCTTTTAACAATACAGACTGTGTCAAAGCAGCTTTACAGTATCAAAATAGGAAAATAGTGTGTCAATGCAAAAGGACAATAATAAACACTCAATTTTCAGTTAAAGGCAGTTCAATTCATCACACTTCAGTGATGTCATCGTCCAGCTCAGTTCAGTTTAAATAGTATCTGTGCAATCAAGTTGACAATATCGCTGGAAATTAAGTGTCCCCAACTAAACAAGCCAGAGTCGACAGCGGCAAGGAACCAAAACTGAATTGGTGACAGAATGGAGAAAAAAAACTTGGGAGAAACCAGGCTGAGTCGGGGGGCCAGTTCTCCTCTGGCCAGATGAACCAGCAGGGTGTGGTTTAATTCCAGCCTGCAACACAGGTGCAGAGGACTTGTCTGGTTCTCGTGGTCTTGTGCTGATGGTTGTCGAGGTGATAAGGTCTTCGCAGGGTAGCACATCTAGTTGACATGGTCTCCGCTGACATTCAGGGCTGTTGAGGTCGTCTCTAGGTGCTGATCCACCATCTGATCTGGATACAGACTGGAGATTATTTTTTTCTTTTCTTTTATGTAAAGCACTTTGAATTACCATTGTGTATGAAATGTGCTATTAAAATTTGCCTTGCCTTACGGTGACCTCGGAATAAAAATGAAAGAGACTAGTATTAGCGTAGATGCCATTTTTCTTATGATGTAGCAAGTACATCGGGTGTTATTGGAAGTGTTCCCGGCTCCGGTTGACGTAATTAATGCAGCCTAACAATCATTTAATGGATTATTTTTTTCTTTTCTTTTATGTAAAGCACTTTGAATTACCATTGTGTATGAAATGTGCTATTAAAATTTGCCTTGCCTTACGGTGACCTCGGAATAAAAATGAAAGAGACTAGTATTAGCGTAGATGCCATTTTTCTTACGATGTAGCAAGTACATCGGGTGTTATTGGAAGTGTTCCCGGCTCCGGTTGACCTAATTAATGCAGCCTAACAATCATTTAATGGATTTTAATTATAGAAATGCGATAGTGTATTATGTGTATGCCAGGTTAAAGAGATGGGTCTTTAATCTAGATTTAAACTGACAGAGTGTGTCTGTCTCCCGAACAATGCTAGGTAGATTGTTCCAGAGTTTGGGCGCTAAATAGGAAAAGGATCTGCCGCCCGCAGTTGATTTTGATATTCTAGGTATTATCAAATGGTCAGAGTTTTGAGATCGCAGCAGACATGAAGGACTATAATGTGTTATGAGCTCGCTCAAGTATTGAGGAGCTAAACCAGGGGTAGGCAAGTTTGGTCCTAGAGAGCAGTCCTGCAGAGTTCAGCTCCAACCCTGAAAAAAAAACTCACTGCCTATAGCCTTAGTAATCCTGAAGACATTGATTAGCTTGTTCGGGTGTGTTTGATTAGGGTTGGAGCTGAACTCTGCAGGACTGCGGCTCTCTAGGACCGAACTTGCCTACCCCTGAGCTAAACCATTGAGTGCTTTATAAGTAATTAGCAAGATTTTAAAATGTATTCGTTGTTCAATAGGGAGCCAGTGCAGTGTTGACAGAACCGGGCTAATATTTTCGTACTTCCTGGTTCTAGTAAGAACTCTAGCTGCTGCATTTTGGACCAGCTGGAGTTTGTTTATTAAGCACGCAGAGCAACCACCCAATAAAGCATTACAATAATCTAACCTTGAGGTCATGAACGCATGAATTAACTTTTCTGCATTTGACATTGAGAGCATAGGTCGTAATTTAGATATATTTTTAAGATGGAAAAATGCAGTTTTACAAATGCTAGAAACATGCTTTTCAAAGAAGATTGCTATCAAATAGAACACATAGGTTTTCAGAATTTAGCAGTAGGAAATTACTAGTCATCCAGTTTTTTATATCAACTATGCATTCCGTTAGTTTTGCAAATGTGTAGGTTTCATCGGGTCACAAAGAAATATAGAGTATCATCAACATAACAGTGAAAGCTAACACCATGTTTCTTGATGATATCTCACAAGGGTAACATGTAAAGTGTGAAAAGCAATGGTCCTAGTACTGAGTACGTACTCCATACTGTACTTGTGAATGATATGACATCTCGTCATTTACTGCTACGAACGATTGTCCAGATGTTGCAGGATGTAATGCAGTCCCATGTTGACTGCATCATCCATGGACCTGTTTGCTCGGTAAGCAAACTGCAGGGGGTCCAGTAAGGGTCCAATCATGTCCTTCAGGTAAGCCAACACCAGTCTTTCAAATGACTTCATGGCCACAGATGTAAGGGCAGCAGGTCTGTAATCGTTAAGTCCTGTGATTTTGGGTTTCTTTGGGATGGGGATGATGGTGGAGTGTTTAAAGCAGGAAGAGACTCCGCACAGCTCCAGTGATCTGTTGAAGATCTGTGAAAAGATGGAGGCCAGCTGGTCAGCACAGGTTTTCAGACAGGCTGGAGAAACACCGTCGGGCCTGTTGCTTTCCTTCTCTGCTGCTTCCTGAAGACCTTTACGCACATCATCTTCACTGATCTGAAGTACAGGAGTAGGGGAGACAGGGTTTGCTGGAGGTGTTGATGGCTGTGTAGAGAGTTGGTCAGAGCGGGTGTGGGGTGTGAGACCGGGAGTTTCAAATCTACAGTAAAACTCATTCAGGTCTTCAGCAATTTGTTGATTCGCCTCAGTGCTGGGGGATGGTGTCTTGTAGTTTTGTAATGTCTTTCAGACCTTTCCACACTGAAGCGGGGTCGTTGGCTGAAATCTGGTTTTCCAGCTTTTTAGAGTAGCTCCTCTTAGCCACTCTAATATCCTTATTCAGTGTGTTTCTAACCTGATTGTACAAGATTCTGTCCCCACTCCTGACGCTGTCTGAGTTTAGCTGTGAACCAAGGTTTGCCGTTGTTGTATGTTAAATAAGTCCTGGTAGGAATGCACATATCCTCACAGAAACTGATGTATGATGTTACAGTCTCTGTGAGCTCATCCAGATCAGTGGCAGCAGCTTCAAAAACACTCCAATCAGTGCAGTCGAAACAGGCTTGTAAATCCGGCTCTGTTTCGTTGGTCTATCTCTTTACAGATCTTACTACAGACTTAGCAGATTTAAGTTTTTGCCTGTATGTTGGAAGAAGATGAACCAGGCAGTGGTCAGAGAGTCCTAAAGCTGCTCTGGGGATGGAGCGATATGCATCCGTTATTGTGGTGTAACAGTGGTCCAAAATATTTTTGTCTCTGGTGGGGCATGTAATGTGTTTGAATTTTGGCAGTTCACGTGTGAGGTTTGCTTTATTAAAGTCCCCGAGAATGATTATAACAGAGTCTGGGTGTTGTTGTTCTGTGTCTGTGATTTGATCAGCCAGCTGTTGTAGCGCTGCGTTCAGGCATGCTTGCAGAGGAATGTAAACACTTACGAGAATGAACGAGGAAAACTCTTGCGGCGAGTAGAAAGGCTTACAGTTGAAGAAGAGCGCTTCTAGATCAGGACAGCACATCTTCTTCAATGCTGTTACATCTGTACACCACCTTTCATTAGCCAGGTTTCCATCCAAGGATTTTTTGCGAAAAAATATTTAGCGCTTCAAAATTTTCACCAATATAGCTGATGGAAATGCCATTTATCTATAAAATGTCTCATGTGTCGACACAATCTTTTTCCATTTAACTTTAGCGCATAAAATTTATATCGATAGTTCAAATGTCGCAAAAACTTGTTTGGAAACACTTTTTGTCGAGAAAAGGGGCTTTAACGCAAATAAATGTGGTGTCACATGACATAATTAGCCTATACACAGCGTCTGTGTTCGTGGTGTTGCTCACGTTAAAGCACCATTTCTCTGTAGTTCAAAAGCGCATTAAATCATAGGCATATTCATATTATTAAATTGTATCTAAAATTATTTTATATATGGTAAGAAAAAGACGAGTTACCTTTCAAACATACATATCTTAATTTGGTGTTCCTTTACGTTGCAAGTTAAAATGTATTAATTTAAACAAAAAGTAGGCCTACAAAATTCTACATTAATTCGTTTTGGCTTGTTAGCTTATATTCTCATTCTTGTTTTGTTCTCAGTTCTGTTCTACCGTTAAATTTAAAGGATTTGTTGTGGAGTGAGGGGAAGTAAAATAGCATGGTTTTTCAATAGGCCTAGCTATGTTTGACTGACTGTATTTTATTATGACAATGAACAGGCTGCGTTGTCGAGCTAGTAATGCTTAACTGCGCGCGTGAGGCGCTGGCACAATCACTTGATTTTTTTTCCCCTTTATAAAAGTGGAAACAATTACAATACTCCTCCTTTTGTGGTCATATAAGAGTAAGACATTATTTGAAACTATTTTAAATATTTAATTTACATTCACAATAAAAACAAAATATTGTGGTTTTGTAAAATAAAGGAAACAAACAGGATGCCGCTTTCTCAAGAACACATCACAAAAATTAAACGAAATTCTGCATATAGGCTGCTACTTGTTGCACGTTTTTTTTCTCTTTCGTTTTGTTAATTTATTAATTATTTAGACAATATTTTGCATATAAGCCTATTTATTTCTTTTATAGCTTTATGATGTTTTTCTCCTTCGCAGAAGCGCTGCAGGTGCGTGATGTGAACAAGTGAATCCTCACGTTCTGTTGTTTATGCTGCTTTTTGCGTGTATAAAATAAATCACCGGAAAACAAATTTAGGTATATTTAATGGGTCACAGCCACGTTGTAATTTAACAATCTTGTCGGTTAACGGTTAATAATGGCTTAACGACCATCGGTTGTCGGTTAGGAGAAATAAAATAACCGAAATGAACATTCCTATTTCCAATACAGTCTAATAAAAGTTAGAAAAACTTAAAGTCTGAAAAAAAAGAATACAACTGCACCTGTTTATGAATATTGCTTGATGCTCAAGTATCTAAATAGTCTATAGACCTAAGTACAAAAAAAAAAAATGCATGACACTTGTTAATAAACGATGCTAGGCAGATGCTAGGCAGAGCCGTTCTAAAGCCGTACTGTCGGAGCTTGACGAGTACGCCGGTTTGCTTCCCACGCTTGCACGTCTTTAAGCGCTTGAACACCGCAGCTGCTTCGCCAACTACAATGTCCTGTGTCGTGGCAATTTTCCATTTTAATAAAGGTATGAGACAAAAGTCTTATGAATATAAATTTTCTTGCAAGAAAAGTCATCCAAGTTGACTGCAGAGTGAGACCAAGAGGAAATACCCCAACTCAACATTTATACCTTCATCAAATGCGGATGCTTTGATCTCATCCAATCATAATGCATATTCAGCATATCTGTCCATTGTCCTCCAGGTGCGTTTCTAAGAAGCCAGGACCTCTTAGAAGCTAAAATAACATTTCCTGTCTCACACTTGTCTTGCACATACACACACACACACACACATTAAATAGTTTTCCTGTTATCTCTCAGCTCATCGGAAACTGAAGCATTTTGAAGCAAACTGAACCACTCAGAGACAGTCTAAAGAATACTCTTTAGTACCGTGAAGCAAATAATACTAATAATAATATTAATATTTCAGATAGAAATAAAATTTTCTCCACATCCTGCAAAACATCAGAAAACCAGTAGAAGATTGTGTGGTGTGCTCTGCCGAATGTTCATCCTTGGTGAAACTGATAGTGTTTGATAAACAAAAAAGAGGAAAAACTAACAAAAACATTAAAACAACTGGAGAGCTCAACATCAAGGCAGCCATCCGCGACGCCATCTTGAGATGAAACTTAATTTCTATCTGAAATAAATGCCTCTCTGAGCTGATATGCAAAGGAAAAAATAATAAAAACGGGATACACTGATCAGCCACATCATTAACAACCTGCCTAATATTGTGTAGGTCCCCCTTGTGCTAATAAAAAACAGATCTGATGCGTTGATGTGATCTCTGACATGAAGACATTAGTCATTCTCAGACTAAGTCATTAATGTTAATCAAAAAAATAAAAATCTATCCCTGCTCTTGACAAAATCACTTTTGTAACTTTAATAATGTTGGAAAGGCAGGGCTTAGCGCACTTGTCAAAGCCATCCGCGACGCCATCTTGAGATGAAACTTAATTTCTATCTGAAATAAATGCCTCTCTGAGCTGATATGCAAAGGAAAAAATAATAAAAACGGGATACACTGATCAGCCACATCATTAACAACCTGCCTAATATTGTGTAGGTCCCCCTTGTGCTAATAAAAAACAGATCTGATGCGTTGATGTGATCTCTGACATGAAGACATTAGTCATTCTCAGACTAAGTCATTAATGTTAATCAAAAAAAAAAAAATCTATCCCTGCTCTTGACAAAATCACTTTTGTAACTTTAATAATGTTGGAAAGACAGGGCTTAGCGCACTTGTCAATCATCACCGGAGAAATAACCTCTTTTTGTGTGTTATTGTGTGCGTCTGCGACTAATTGTGAGTACCCGTTTTGCTCCATAGTCTATCCTAGTTCATCCTAATATTCAGTTCCAAGACATGTTGGTATTTGTCTGCTGTTTGCAATTGAATGTCAGAAATAAGTGTTAAGGTTAAGCTAGCTAGTTCAGCGCATTCATGTGCTGTGTTTACAAATATAACATCGCTGTTTGGTTTCTTGCCACTGTCGCCTTTGGCTTGCTTAGTTGGGGACGCTTGACTGATTGCACAGATACTATTGGACGAGAGCTGAACTGGATGATGACATCACTGAATCATCAATAAACTGACTTTAGCTGGAAAAATTACTCTTTGTTATTGTTTTCTGGCATTATTGACAATCTATGTTCCTGTTTAACACTGTAAAGCTGCTTTGAGACAATCAGTATTGTATAAAGCGCTATACAAATAAAGGTGACTTGACTGTATCATCATCCTGTTCTGTATATGTTTATTTTTTATAATTTTGCTACTATACTGGAAATTATTTCTGTGAAGTTTATATGAGAGTACTGTATTGTACACTGTCATTGCCAGTATTGCGGCACGTTTTGTTTCAACGTGCCGATTATGTTTACATAAATGAGGACAGAGCTATATCGCATTGTATACTGCCACAGAACGTTGATACTGTATATTGTATTTAGGCACACTACAACATTGTATAGATTAATGTGATTTGTTTTGATACAGAAGTCAAGTCTTGTTATGCTGATTATTTCTTTATTTCTGTTTTATTGTAGAACCACATACACACATACACTCAAACAAATGCATTGTCAGTGTTCAATAAACCCCTTTGATTGAAGTTGACCACCTGATCCACTCCTGTGTTCTGATCGACTAGAGAAATCAGAACCACCTTAGAATACAATCCTAGTTCAGCTTCTTAACAAAGAATAAATATATAATTTACACAGTGAAAAACATGCAGAGTTTTGATTTGATTTGATTACACAACATATGTAGCATTTCTTATTTATTTGTTCTACTGTAGTTTTTTTTTTTTTTTGTCTTATTGTTTGTAATTAGTTTCTTATTCTTATTTAAGAGTTCAGGGCTGAGGCAAACAGAGTAATCCAGATAAACAGACAGAATATCAAGAACCAGGAAAACAAGACACGAGAGAACCAGGATAAAAGGCCAGGATAAAACTGCAGCTGTGACACATGCAAGACTAACTTTGTTAGTTTTCACTGTTCTTCTGATGATACTCAGCTTTATATTTCTTCACAGCCTGATGAAACAAACCAATTCACAAAACTAAAGGAATGCATAGGTGATATAAAGAACTGGATGACTAGTAATTTCCTACTTCTAAATTCTGAAGAAAAAAAATGAAAAAACAACAACAACAACAGAGGTTTTAATTACTGGACCAAAACCCTCTGCATGTAATAACCTAGAATACTGTATGGCAGCTTCAATGCAGCTATTGAATCAAATTAAATATTTTTTTTCTAAAGTTACTTTTCGATGTATTTCTCATTTAACACAATGGCTTTAAATGAACTTTTAGGGTAATTTCACAGCTAAATTTGATGCACCATTAATTTGGTTAATTTGATTATCACTTGAGAACTAGACGAGTCCTCTGCTCAATCTGACTTGTGCTGCAGCAATTAATTAAACCACGCCATGCTGGTTTGGTCTGGCCAGAGGAGAACTGGCCCCCGACTGAGCTTGGTTTCTCCCAAGGTTTTTTCTCCATTTCTGTCACCGATGGAGTTTTGGTTCCTTGCCGCTGTCACCTTTGGCTGGCTTAGTTGGGGACGCTTGATATTTGACATTATTATTGACTTGACTGCATAGACACTATTGGAAGAGAACTGAACTGAGTTGTATGATGACATCACTGTTTTCTCCAGAGCTGCTTTATAGATTAATTAAACTCATTTCATAATTGATGGACTTGACACAGTTATTGAACCTAACTAAATGAACAATGAACTGATTTTACTGAATGACTGTTTACTGTTGTCTTTTTAGAGATACTTTACAGAAGAATTAAATTCAGATAACAATTTGGGACAACCACAACAGCCCTGAATATCAGCGGAGACTACGACAACTAGATGAGCCGTAGAGACCGATCCACTCCGAAGACCTCATTGCCACGACAGCTATCGGCACAGATCCTAAACCAAGACCATGAGAACCAGACAAGCCTCTGCACAGACTGTGCATGATGGACCCGATCTTCAAGCAGAAGGAGCTGGATGAAATATTCAGAAAAATATCAGTCCACAAAACTCTGACCTGTGATGCAGCCTGGAATTAAACCACGCCATGCTGGTTTGGTCTGGCCAGAGGAGAACTGGCCCCCGACTGAGCTTGGTTTCTCCCAAGGTTTTTTCTCCATTTCTGTCACCGATGGAGTTTTGGTTCCTTGCCGCTGTCACCTTTGGCTGGCTTAGTTGGGGACGCTTGATATTTGACATTATTATTGACTTGACTGCATAGACACTATTGGAAGAGAACTGAACTGAGTTGTATGATGACATCACTGTTTTCTCCAGAGCTGCTTTATAGATTAATTAAACTCATTTCATAATTGATGGACTTGACACAGTTATTGAACCTAACTAAATGAACAATGAACTGATTTTACTGAATGACTGTTTACTGTTGTCTTTTTAGAGATACTTTACAGAAGAATTCAATTCAGTTTGCATCATTGAATCACTATTTTCTTGTTTACAGTGGTGTAATGTAATGAAGTAATAATACTTTGTTACAGTACTTACGTATTTTTTTTGAGAATCTGTACTTTACTTGAGTTTTTATATTTCTGTAAACTTTCACTTTTACTCCACTACATTTCCTAATTAAAATGTATACATACAGTATATCATCTGCGATAATATGGTAAGTGATGTTTTAATGATGTGCAATCTGACATTATCGAGTGTATATCACAAAAACACACAGAGAGAGTGCATGCATATACAGTACATGATTTAGTCTATTAAAATGCATTTAGAATAATCAAAATTCAAGGCATTCTAAATTGTAGGTGGCAAAAATGCATCTGTATGTCTTTTACATTTATATCATTTAATATAGTTAATCTATATCACACGAAGAGTGCCATTTTTTTCTCCAGATATCAGCATGAATGTAATATTGATTTTATAGAAGTTTAATAAAGTTAACATTAAGTGCCTTACATTTTAAACACAATATTGGCTGTTTTTGCTCAATTTTGCCAAAGAAAATAGTTCCAAACAAAGATCACAGCACTGTTTTGCATCTCAGAGCAACACACAGGATGGTGTTTCCTTATTGAATGAATCAACTTTTTGAACTAATTGGTTGAATGAATGATTCAGTGACTCACTCATTAACACAATCAAATGCTTCGTTACTGAATGAATCAGCCATTTGAATGACTGCCACCTGTTTTAAGTTGCGATCACAATCAGACACTCAGATTGTCACATACTGCAGAGCAACTGAGTTTGGATTTTCTTTCAGGTGTTAGAGGACGACAACAAGAACAGCAAGAAGATCAGATGGATTATAAAAACTGAAAAAATGCTATGATGAACCATGAACCATGTCATACCACAATGCTGTAATGCACAGTCAGCTGGACTTGACTTGACATCAGATGTTTGATTACATTAGTGCATGTGGCAGACGGTTTGATCTAAAGCGACTTACACTGCATTCAAAGTAACTGTCTTATCGGTTCATGCATTTCCTGGGAATGAACAGTGAACTACAATAACACTACATTACATTTAAGTGTAATACTGTCAACCCTGTTAACCTTGTATAAGATTAGAAAAATGCATATAAACTATCAAGCAAAGCTGTTTCAATGAGCAGCATTTGATCTGATCACTCAGTGTTTGTATAAAGTGTGTTTGCATGCAGATAATTGACTTTAATATCCGAGTCCATTCAGTCATTTAGTTTTGCACTGTTGTCTTGATCACTGGCAGGAACAATAATATGAATAAACACTGATTCTTTTGTTAACTAATCTGAGTTTGTTCTGTGGATATTTATTTTTTCACGCAAAGCATCACATGACTTAAGAAGACTGTTAACTTTCTTATTTCTTATTCTAATCAACTATATATTTTTATGTAATTTTTCTTATTTCTTAAGCTTCACTTTTGACTTCCTGTCACTTGTGAAACTTCCTTTCATTGTGTGCACATCATGGTCACACCTAGACAAAACGAGAACTAGATCTCAGACACAATGGTACACACGTATGATAACGGCAACCAAACACACACACACACATATATATGCTCGTACACACATCTTAATTGTAGTTATATTTCTTAATATCCATATAGGGTCATGTTTGACCTCTGACTACTTTGATTGGATGTCCAGAACATCCTGTATGTTGTTGTATGAATCTGTGTTGTATAAATATGACCCATTTTCCTTAAGCCTTCTGTGTCTTCTTGATCAATCAATTAATTTCATCAGTATTTTAATCGATCAGGCCAGTGCTGTAGCAATGCATCACTTCATTTCCATGATGTTTTCACTGCTAGTCATTACTGGGCTGCAGGTGAGCGTTCAGTCCGCAGGAAGACGTCCTGAGCGGAGCGTCAACAGACATTACAGATCGGAGCTGACTGTGCCGAATGGAAGGGGATGGGGGTCGTGGGGTCACAGGGAAATGTGTCCAAGTGGAACGTACGCCGCAGGGTTTAGTCTAAAGGTAAGCTAAGAATTGACTTCATTACAGCTTAATGGTTAAAAGAAGGTTGAAGGTTCAAACTCTGGAGTTGCTGCTAGTAATTAAATTCCAGGTATTTCTAAGGAAACTGCACCTGCTTTGTTTTGTTTTGTTTTGTTTGTAAGGTGGAAGATCCCATTGGTCATTGGGATGATACTGCACTCAACGGGATACGCCTTCACTGTGTTCATACGTCTACAGGCTTAACACACTCATATTACAACTACGTCTCAGTTGGGTCAGATGTAGGCAGGTAATGGGCTCAGTCTAAAGAGTAATAATGTAGCAGGTTTGCGGTTATTAAGAAATGTTATGTTAAGAGTCAGTTTCTTCATAAGCTAGATAAATGAATGTTCTTGAAAATAATGATTTTTTGTGTTTTTTCTTCAGCTGGGGTCGTTGGACAGATATCAAATGGTGTCCTTTTGGATTCTTGACTGCTTTTCACCTGAGAGTTGAAGTGCCTCAAGGAAAGGGTGACGACACAGCCGCAAACAACATCAGGTGAGTATCTGCTTTTGTGCTGAAAATCCTTTAACCTGATTTGGTGCTCTTGGTCAAAAATAACCGGTGTTTTACAAATTGCTTGTAAATCACTCATTATCAGTGTTGGGCTCGTTACTCCAAAAAATGTATTTATAACTCATTATTAGTTACTCCTTTCAAAAGTAATATTATTACTTTACTTTTTACTTTCTGGCAACAGTAATTAGTTAGACTATTAGTTACATTATTTTCCCTTCACGCCCCACAGAAGTTGTAATTGTGTATCTTCCCCACAAAATTCTTCTAAAATATTACTAACAATATATTTCTGCCTCATCATTTGACCAAAATCTACATTGGATGGCACTCAGAAGTTTTTACAAACACTGATTGATAATGACTTTTAAGTAAAAGTGTTGTATTAATTGTCATGTGTAGCTTGAAGCTATAATTTCTTTGTTACCCATATATGATTATACTTCATGAAGTATTTTATCAAAAGAAATCACACATCTTAGTACATCTGTGTTCAGATCAGCTTTTCTCCTGACAAAATTCTTCATGTGAGTCGTAAAAATTATGAAAATAAATCTAGGAATTATTGGATTGTTGGATTTCAAATTAGTAGGGTTTGAGGCATCAAAAGTAACTAAGTAACGAGCTGTTTTATGGATGGTAACTGTAATATTATTACTGAAATCTTATTAGTAATTAGTTACACTACTAGTTACTGCAAAAGTAATATTATTACTGTAGCTAGTTACTGCCCAACACTGCTCATTATTATGCTTTATTATATCACCTAATCTTTTTGGAACTGATTGATTGTAGGCCTCATTGATCTGTGCTTATGCACCTCAGTTTTGGAGTGAAAAACTGGATAATTTTGTCCAAATTTACTCAAGTTTACTCAAACTTAGCTGAGTAGCCACTGAAACCAGTTTTGTGCTACAGGCCTCTGGTCAAATTGCAAGTTCCAAGAGTTTGTTTTGCCTTGTTTTGTTAGTATTGATTGAAATAACATATTTTATCATAATGTTGTCACATCCAAATTTCTTCCAGGTTCATATGCAGTCAAGGGCATTTACTGCTGGGTGACGGCACACACTGGGGCGACTGGGGCGACTGGAGCCAAACATGTCAAGGAAAGGGAATTTGTGGTATCAAGACGCGGATAGAAAAGCCGCAAGGACGCGGAGACGACACCGCTCTCAATGACGTGCGCATGTTCTGCTGCAATTAAGGTGAAGCGATCGCAATCAAACACTCGGATCGCAGAGCTGTTTGGAAGATCTCAGTGATGTTAGTGCTGGCTTATCTGAGTTTGGCTTTTCTTTCAGGTGTTAGAGAACGACAACAAGAACTGCAAGAAGATCAGATGGATCATAATAATTGATCAGCATACTGTTATGAGCTCTCATGAACCATGTCATACAACACCTAGTCATTAACACAAAATAAAGCATGTGATCAGGACCTCAACACAAAGCAGAGGTCGACTGTACATCATCTCATTTATTACATGGCAATGCAAAGTGTGTTTTATCAGTTCAATCTCTGTATACTCGACATTAACTGTAAAGCTGTCAACCCGGTTACCTGTCATTTTTCTGAGGGCATAATTATATCCTAACATCTATTAAAATATATATTTAGCTTGAAATGACATTAGTGTTTGTCTGTTGATTAATGTGCTTCTTCGCCGACCTGATATTTATTTGCATCTCATTCTTTTATTTTTTTAATTTCTCATGATTGACTAATCAAAATAAATTAAGAAATGCTTTGTGAACAATAGGCACATTTCCAATCACTTTAATTCAAATGATTTAAATAAATTATTTCTGTGAACCTATTAAATATCAACATAAAAAATGCATTAAATAAAAATTTCCCAAAAGGTCCAAGCAATGCCATTTGAAAGGAGCTTTTTTATGGTGTTCAAACAGCTGATAAAAACATCACAATAATCCACAAGTAATCCACAGCACTCCAGTCCATCAGTTAACATCTGGAGAAGACAAAAGCTGAAACACATCCAGCATTAAGACGCTTTTAACTAAAACACATTGAGTCCATAATCCATAATAACTCTTACTCCAGTGAAAAAGTGTTCTGGTGTGAATCAGGAGAGAAATCTGCACAGATCAAGCAGCGTTTAAACAGCTCTAAACAAATATGTGGCTGGATTTTGATGCGAGACACAACAGGAGATGTACTTTTTCACTGGAGGAAGCAAGATTATGGATTATGGATTATGGAATCGACTTGATGTTTTTATCAGCTGGGGCCAGTTGCATAAACATAGTCACTATGTTAAGATTGTGTCTTAAGAACTAGTTTGACCAACTAGCAGTTAGCCAAGAAGTAACTAGTCTTACTTTTTAATTCAAATTAGCCCAGTCTACCTTTTTGTAACTGATTTTAAAAAGTTATGACCAGTCTAGAAGAAACAAATTACATGACTAACTTTTTAAGACTAAGACTAAGTCTAAACAGTTTATGCAACCGGCCACTGTTTGGACTCTCATTCTGACGGCACCCATTCACTGCAGAGCATCCATTGCTGAGACACTGATGCAATGCTGCATTTCTCCAAACCTGATGAAGAAACAAACTCATCTACATCTCATATGACCTGAGTGTGAGCACATTTTCACCAATTTCTATTTTTTGGATAAACTATGCCTTTAAGGAACCTACTCTACAGTATTTATTTGTCTTTAACACCTCAAGAAAGATAATAAAAAATGTAAGCTATCAAGCAAAGTTGTTTCAAAGGGCACATGCTTTTACTAGCAATGCGAAGCATTTGAGCAGTCAGTGTTTGTCTAAAGTGCGTTTATTGTCTTCACAATCATTTAGTTTTGCATTATTGTCTTGAACGATCATATGGATAAACACTGATTCTGTAGCTGAATGTATTGATTTCTTCATGCAAATTACTATGACTTCAGAAGTCAAGTTCTAGTTAAATTTGTCTCTCGTAAGAAAGAAAATCATACGGGATCGGACCGAAATGAAGGTGAGTAAATGATGACAGGATGATAATTTTAGCTGATCTTTTCCTCACAAGAGTTGATATTTACTGCAGGAAAGCAAAAAAGTTGTTTTTAATGTTGAGCTAATATTCTCTGTGTTGAGGTACATGCTTAGTATTTCTCTCTGAACTCTCCAAAATTACAAAATCAAAGCAGCAACTTAACATTTTATGGGAATTTTACCAAGTAAAACACTCCAAGCACACTAACAGTTTGTGTTCAGTGCTCCTGGCTGCTGATTGGCAAATATATATATGCAATATGTACTATTTGTTTATGCATTATTATTTAACATCCTTTAACAAGTTGGCATTTTTTCTTTATTTAAGCAAAAGCTGCAGGGTTTAACTGCAATTGTTTTTGAATTATATATATATAAATTTAAATAATTTGTACTTTTGTACAAATTTTGTTTTCTTTAAGCAAAAACTCACTTCATTTTGATATATTTTTCATAATACAAGACATGTTTTGTCATTTTGCTTCTCAAGTAAATGTATCTTGATTTATGAATGTTTAGATATTTGTACTGGAGAACAAGACCAAAATACTGAGGCAGAAAATATAGATATTTTTTTTTTTTTGCAATGCAGTATGAATTATTTTTAGTCACCCAATTTAGTTAGTCTATTATTATTGGTAAGTTAACTCTGTTCCCAATGGACAATTGTTTTAATATGTTTGCTGCAATGAAAGGCCTGTTTTAATGTATCAGCATTAAAGTCTCTGTCTGAGAAGCACCTTGAAGTCCCACATCCTTTATGACAACGTTTGACATCAGATGTTTGATTACATTAGTGCATGTGGCAGACGGTTCGATCTAAAGTGACTTACACTGCATTCAAAGTAACTGTCTTATCGGTTCATGCATTTCCAGGGAATGAACTGTGAACTCTACAGGATCTCTACATTTATGAACAATACTGTCATCCGTGCTAAACTCTGTTACCTTTCCGAGGGCATATTTATATCCTACACTCTTAAAAATAAAGGTTATTTGTTGGCATTTATGGTTCCATAAAGAAACTTTAACATCCATGAAATCTTTCCATTCCATAAATGTTTCTTTATAGTGCAGAAAGGTTCTTTTGAATATGAAAACTATTTTGTTTAGTTTTTGCTTAAAGGTCCGATTTCTGCTTTACAGAATCAATTTTTCTTTAAAATCTTGTATAAGATTAAAAAATTTAAATAAAATATCAAGCAAAGCTGTTTCAATGATCAGTCAGTGTTTGTCTAAAGTGTGTTTACATGCAGCTCATTAATGAACACTGATCTGAGTTTGTTCTGTGGATATTTATTGCTTCACACAAAGCATCACGTGACTTAAGAAGACTGTTAACTTTCTTATTTCTTATTCTAATTAAATATATATTTTTATATAATATTTCTTATTTCTTAAGCTTCACGTTTGACTTCCTTTCACTTGTGAAACTTCCTTTCATTGTGTGCACATCATGGTCACACCTAGACAAAACGAGAACTAGATCTCGGACACACTGGTACACACGTATGATAACGGCAACCAAGCACACACACACATATATGCTCGTACACACATCTTAATTGTAGTTATATTTCTTAATATCCATATAGGGTCATGTTTGACCTCTGACTACTTTGATTGGATGCCGAGAGAATCAAATATGACCCATCTTCTTTAATAAAGTTGAGAATGTTATGGTAGTACATTGGCTCTCTGTGTCTGCTTGATCAATTCATTTCATCAGTATTTTAATTGATCAGGCCAGTGCTGTAGCAATGCATCACTTAATTTCCATGATGTTTTCAAAGGTCCGATTTCTGCTTTACAGAATCAATTTTTCTTTAAAATCTTGTATAAGATTAAAAAATTTAAATAAAATATCAAGCAAAGCTGTTTCAATGATCAGTCAGTGTTTGTCTAAAGTGTGTTTACATGCAGCTCATTAATGAACACTGATCTGAGTTTGTTCTGTGGATATTTATTGCTTCACACAAAGCATCACGTGACTTAAGAAGACTGTTAACTTTCTTATTTCTTATTCTAATTAAATATATATTTTTATATAATATTTCTTATTTCTTAAGCTTCACGTTTGACTTCCTTTCACTTGTGAAACTTCCTTTCATTGTGTGCACATCATGGTCACACCTAGACAAAACGAGAACTAGATCTCGGACACACTGGTACACACGTATGATAACGGCAACCAAGCACACACACACATATATGCTCGTACACACATCTTAATTGTAGTTATATTTCTTAATATCCATATAGGGTCATGTTTGACCTCTGACTACTTTGATTGGATGCCGAGAGAATCAAATATGACCCATCTTCTTTAATAAAGTTGAGAATGTTATGGTATTACATTGGCTCTCTGTGTCTGCTTGATCAATTCATTTCATCAGTATTTTAATCGATCAGGCCAGTGCTGTAGCAATGCATCACTTCATTTCCATGATGTTTTCCAGATCAGAGCTGACTGTGCTGAATGGGATGAACTGGGGGTCGTGGGGGTATATCGACATCTGCCCAACTGGAACGTACGCCGCAGGGTTTGGTCTCAGTGTCAGTCAGGCATTGCATCTACTACAGTAATATGAGGTGGCTTCATGGTTAAACATGTAAGCTGGTGACTGATCGTTGAAGGTTCAAACCTCAGAAAGACTTAAGTGCCTGCTTAATACTAAAGAACACAAAGATGAATGTTACTGTGGATTGTGCTTTCAAATGGAGGATTGTCTGTCGTTGTCTTAAAGGCATAGTTCACCCAAAAATGAAAATGTGATGTTTATCTGCTTACCCCCAGAGCATCCAATATGTAGGTGACTTTGTTTCTTCAGTAGAACACAAATGCTGATTTTTAACTCAAACCGTTGCAGTCTGTCAGTCATATAATGGAAGTGAATGGGAGTCACAGCTTTGAGAGTCAAAAAACATACACAAACAAAACCAAACTGGCTCGTGACGATTCATTGATGTGTAAACACACGAAACGATCGGTCTGTGTAAGAAACTGAACAGTATTTATATCGTTTTTTACCTCTAATTTTCACCGCAATGTCTGAACTGTCCTGAGCGCCTTCGCGTCTTCTTCTTCAGCTGGCGCGTGAGGCGTCTTCTTCTTCTTCTTGCTTTACGGCGGATCGCAGACTTATAAGTGCATTACCGCCACCTATCTCTCAAATGGACCATTGACACTCCTAATTGAAATTGTAGATAGAGTGTCAATGGTCACAGTAAAAAAATCGCAAAGTTTGGCTACTTGGTGGCGCTATAAGAGGAAAAAATTCTAAAAATGGCTATAACTACACAACTATTTATGATCAAATTGACACCTGAAAATTATATATAAAGACATATAAAGACTTGTAGTAAGCATTTTGTTACCTGTCATTTATTTCAAATATCTATATACACAACAAAATGTGTGTGCATGTTTGTGTGTGTGTGTGTGTGTGTAAGCATGATTAATGAGTGTTAATATAATTATTTAACCATTTCATTTGTGTGAGTGTGAGTGTGTGTGTGAGTGTGTGTGTGTGTGTGTGTGTGAGTGTGAGTGTGTGTGTGTGTGTGTGTGTGAGCATATTCTCCATCGCTGATATGTTCTGGTATCAGCCATACATTTCGGGTTGGCCTCGACTCCAACAGCATCCATGTCATAAAGGACTTAAAGCGCCTGAACCCCAGTAATCGCTGCTTGCAGCTATATTTTTATTTATTTATTTTATTTTTTTGTGGGTGACTGCGCTGTCAGTTGAAACACCCCAAAGAGTTTAACACATTATTTTTGCATGGACAGATGATTGGATGCACAGACGGATGGATAAAGGTCGAGAACACACCAGCAGCTCAGTCATTGTGATAGCAAGTTATTAAAATACTTCACGTAATACCTTTAACAGGTTTTGTAAACAACGTTTCCTCTCAGGTCGATTGCGAATTTGCGTGTTATAATAATTCACCATCTCATGTTGTCCACCAATAAAATGTCTTAAGCAAACATGAACTGTGTGCATAAGCTACATCATCATACATCCGTTGGATATCAACCACAATACACATGAGAAACAGACATGTGCTGCAGATTAGTTCTGATAACATGCTGTATATAAGGCTGTAGCTGAGAAAGAGAAACATTTCGAAAAGATGGATCTCCTGCTGCTTGTCCTCCTGCTTGTGGCTCCTGCTCACTCCTGGCTGGTAAGAGTCCTTCTGACCTCACGATCTCAGATTTGATTCCTTGCTGAACGGTCGCAGACGTAAAGAAGCTAAAGCTATAATGCTGTTTTCCTTCCTGCTGTCCAGTCACTAGAAGAGTGGGGCTCTGGCCGTGTCGAAGGCTCCGTCGGGGAGTTTGGACAGTGTGTTTGTAATGTGTTCCTGCCTGACACTTCATTCCCAGCAGACCGTGTGGAGCACATGCAGACCACCTCAAATCAACTGTCTGTAAAGGTCAAGCTCCAGATCATCAAGGTATATTATGTTCATACAACCTAGATGAGCAGTTTTGCTCAGGATGTGGATTTTATATTGGACCCAGCCAGTGTTTTTACTGTTATACTATTGTAGTTATAATAGAATTAGTTATAATTCAGGCAGCACAGTGGCTCGGTGGGTCTCACTGTTGCCTCAGAGCAAGAAGGTCCCCACGTCGAATCCCTGAGCCAGGATTTTAATTTTTGTTAAAGTTTTAGTCATTCTGTTATGTGTGTGTTTTTCTTTCTTAGGCTATATAGTTTTGGATTTTTATTATTTTAGTTTGAGTTATTTTAGCACAATTATTAATATTTTTGTAATGAGCAGAAGTGTGATTCAAGTCTTTAATCATATATTTTTTTTCTAAATGCCTCTGGGTTTCCAATCAACTCAATGCATTTTGATGGCATGGTGCTTTCAGAAGCCTATACTTTACAGCACAGATCATGTTCATCCTCATCATGTTTTCTTTGACCCTGTGTTGTTGATGGTTTTGAGTGCATCACACATTCTGTCCATGTTCATCTGTCTGATTTAATGACAGATGATTTTGTGATTGGACAAATGACCTTTGACATATTCTCCTTCTCACTGTTAGAAGTCAATTAAATCTATGCATTTTGCTGTTGCAATACATGATTACACGGTTACTTTTATTATTCAGATTTATGTCTGTCTGAGATGTTTTTGGGTCACGACCCACCAGCAGAGGTCTACATTATCACCTTTTTCTCATTTGCTGCAATTCTAATCATTTCTTTTTCACATGCTCAGATCAGTAGTTTGAAGGTTCAGCTGGAAGTTCTTCTCAGCAATCTCTCCAACCTGACAACTCGTGTGGAGAGTCTGGAGAGCGGACCGGACAAGTACATCAAACTGGAGTTTGAGCTGCTCCGCATTGAGCTCAGAGAGTTTGAGGCTCTGGTCACACAACTGAAAGCATCTCTAAACTCATCTTCACCGGCCTTCGAGAGTCTCTACATTGAGGTGAAGCTTCCTTCACTTACACAAAACATCATGCCATTGTAGTATTTGCATGGGTCTAATTTGTTTTCTTTGTAAGATTCGCAATATGAGTTTAATCGTTGACCAACTGGAGAGCTACGACCGGAGCAACTTAGAAGTGATTCGCATCGAGTTCGCCAAACTTCAGCGGAAACTGGAGAAATGCCAGGATGATAAGGATGACTTCTCTAATGCAGGAATAGGTAGGAACACTCATTTTCTGTGAATGTTAAGAGGAAAATTTTAACTTAAGTTTACACTGTGTTGTACATGATGCATAAGCAGATATACATAAAGGAGATTATTCTGAAAAATATATTTTAATAAAATTTTAAGTATTGCACACATATACGAATATTTACAGATCTCCATTTGTATTTAATGGAAATATAAATTTAAATATTCTAGAACAGGGCCCATTTGTTATCTCAGGCTCTTTTAAATAAATAATTCAGGTCACAGGCTCTTAAGTCATAGATTGAGACTAGTTAGCTTTTATTACTTGTCTTAAGGAAAAACTGAGTGTAGTCAGATTATGTTACTTTAATACTGAAATGTCCGGATTAGTTACCGACTCCAGGTTCCCATGGTCAATGAAATCCTGGAAATCTGAATTTGAAGTATGGAAGCATTGCCCTTTCTTGTTGTATTCCAGGTAGCCTGTATCTACATATGTATATTTTATGTTTCCTTGCTTAATACAAGAAGAAGAATAAAACACAGAAGTAGCCTACTGATAGTTTTTTCTTTTGTATTGTAATGTACCTTCAAGTGTAACAAACTATCGGGAAAAAAAAATGTAGGGCGAGACTTGATTTGTAAGCATTGGATTTTTAATTGGATGTTGAGATGTGGGTGTGGCACTCAGAAGTGCAAGCTTGTAGGGGCAGGACTTAAAGGAATAGTTCACCTAAAAATTAAATTTTGATGATGTGTGTGTATATATATATATATATATATATATATATAACATAATCTTCCATTGCACTCCACTAGCTATAAAAATGTTACACAAACAAATTTTCAATTAACTTTTATTATTTGCAAAAATAATTGCATTTTTAGAATTTATTGCTTTCACTGATTTCTCCTAGGGTCCTGTAAGCATGGAGGTATTCTCAGAATTGGAAAGCCTGTCGTCAATGAAATCCTGGAAATCTGAATTTGAAGTATGGAAGCATTGCCCTTTCTTGTTGTATTCCAGGTAGCCTGTATCTACATATGTATATTTTATGTTTCCTTGCTTAATACAAGAAGAAGAATAAAACACAGAAGTAGCCTACTGATAGTTTTTTCTTTTGTATTGTAATGTACCTTCAAGTGTAACAAACTATCGGGAAAAAAAAATGTAGGGCGAGACTTGATTTGTAAGCATTGGATTTTTAATTGGATGTTGAGATGTGGGTGTGGCACTCAGAAGTGCAAGCTTGTAGGGGCAGGACTTAAAGGAATAGTTCACCTAAAAATTAAATTTTGATGAAAATGTCCTCACCCTCAGGCCATCCAGATGTAGATGAGTCAGTCTCTTCATGTGATTTAATGGCTTAAAGTTAAACCGTCTTGATGGATTTGTTTCGTTTGTACACTTAACTAAAAAAAAAAACCTAAACCCTCAAAGGGGGCTTTTCAGAAGTCTGTCACTGTACTGTACATAATATTAGAATATCAATAGTATATATGTGTATATATATATATAACCTACGCCACGGAGGAATCGAAGGGTAAACTGGTTTTAGGGAAGATCAATGAAGTGTCATTTGAAGTAGAGGAGGTTTGGCAGACCAGCATATACAAGCAGTCTGTCACAAACGCGTTCATGATTTGTGGCATCCTTTACGCAACCAGGTCAATAGACACTCAAACCGAGGAGATCTTTTACACCTTTGACACCAATAAAAACGAGGAAAGCCATGTTAGCATTCCCTTTGAGAAGTTCCAGGACTTTTACATGTACCTGGACTACAATCCCAGCGATCAGAGACTTTACATGTTCAACAATGGTTACTATGTGTATTACAACGTGAAGTTCAACATTGCTTAGATGAACTACTGCTTTCAAAAATGACTTGACAATGTAATCCATTTCATGTGGAAATGTGCAAATATTGCAATAAAAGTATACACAAGCATCATTTCTTGCATGTTATGATCTTATGTGTCATAGTGGTTCAGGTATATCAATAATTTAAACTTTAAATAATTAAACATTTAGTCAACATGTATCTAAAAAAGTTTGCATACGTGCTTACGTGGAGCATCATATTTATGAGGCTCATATATAATTAAGATGAAACTGTTTTAAAACTGTTTGTTAGTGATCTTATAATCCATTACAGTGTACGTTGCTAAATGGCAGAAGCTGCGTTTGTATGAAATGAGAAAGCACGTCCACAATACCATGATGACATAATTAAATAATTGTACACATAATATTGAATTGAGTTTTAATATTTTATGAGCTAACCAAACACAAAGCTTCCACAAAGAAAAACTGTTACCCATCATGGAACTCAAGGGAATAGCTCTGCATGACCACATTCTGAAGCACGTGTGTAACATTAATCAGTCCAATGAGCTGGTGTGCCCAAGATGGCCACCAGAGGACACCCCTGTGTCTTTGTGTAAATAGTGGCTCGTCCTGTGTTGGTGCCATGTGCTCTCCTGTCTATTGTCTAACTCCGCCCATCTTGTTACCTGATTATTGGTTATTTGCCTCACCTGCTTTCCCTCGTTACCTTCTTTGTTTGCTCTCCTATCTATTCCCCTTGTGTTTTCTGTCCTGTGCTGGTCCATTGTCCTGGTTGCTCGTTGCAGTTCAGCTCAGCTCAGCCCTGTTCTGTTCTGTTTTTTTTTTTTGCCCTATATGGGTCTTTTGTTTTCTAGCCATGTTGGCTGTTGTCTGGGCTTTGTTTTAGTCCAGTTTTGTGTTGCTCTTTATTTTTGTTAATAAAGATCTTTAAAGGGGTCATGAACTGAGAAATCAAAATTCCCTTGATCTTTTGACATATAAGAGGTCATCGTACTATAAAAACATCCTGTAAGTTTCAGAACTCAAAACTTTCTCATTATTCTAAAAACAGCTTACATTGAAGCCAATCTGCCAAAACGAAAGCTTGTGGAATGTTCCGCTCTATGACGTAATAGTGCGGCTAAACCCCGCCTCCGCAGAAGAAGATCAACTCCTGCTTCTACATCACTGCCTGTTTAGCTCCGCCCACCGATTCTACATCATTGCCTGTTTAGTTCCGCCCACCGATTCTACATCATTGCCTGTTTAGCTCCGCCCACCAATTCTACATCACTGCCTGTTTAGCTCCGCCCACTGATTCACGCACATATTGTAAATAACGAGAAAGACGAATGCAGGTCTACACAGAAACCAAACAATAAAGATGGCTCCGAAGATAACAAGACGCTGTGCAGTGCCAAATTGTGGACAAACACAGTCTTTGCATTGCCTTCCTTTTGATCCCAACGTTAGGAAAGAGCTTTATTTTTAATGAAGTTCCAGACCGCGTTTATAAAAGGTTGGTCGTTTGTTCACTTCATTTCACTGCGGATTCGTTTACAAACAAGGCACAACTCGACGTCGGATTTTCTGAAAGTCTGAAATTAAAAGACGATGCTGTGCAATTATATTGGATCCGACAGTAATGTCACAACACAAAAGCGTGAGTAACTGTTTTTATTACCTGGTCACTATTGCTTTGTTATTACAGATCGTTTGGTATGTACTGAGTATTTATGCTTTTTTAACCTAAATCACAGCAGGGTCCATCTGTGAATGATGTCAGCTGTCAAACATTAATGCAGATTTTTAAATATGCAAAACTGTTAGCCAATCATAGCGGTGGGCGTTTACTTCCGAGTCTACAGTCCGCCACGCCTATTCAAACGGAGTGTTCTGATGAGAGGGGGTCAAAACAGGACAGAAAATAGCCTGTTACTTCTAAATTGTGATTTTTTTTAATGCAAAATTCTTGATAACATTATAAGTGGACCTCAGAGAGCAGTACAAAGTAATAATAAAAAGGGCAGTTCATGACCCCTTTAATGAGCTCCGCTTGCTGTTCTGCATTTGGGTTCTGTTTGCAAAACATGACAGAAGCATCCGAAATAGCACCGGTAAGCTTCTGCTATTCAGTAGTGCATTGTGTGTGTGTGTGTCTGTGGAGTGTTTGCACAAGCATTGCTAGTGAGTCAGTTTGCCTCTTTTAGTAAGATATTAAAATGTCTAAGTGTAAACAAAAATCGGCAAAGGCGCTTCCGGCTGTGTGCTCCCCCATGTCCCCGCTTTATTACTGACGGGGACACATATGATCTGTGCGTCGCTTGTTTGGGAGGTAGCTGTGCCCAGTGTAAGCAGCTCCCGCCACATGTTCTCTGCTCCCGCCTGGCCTTGTTTGATGAAAGCGGCCAGATTCGCGATCCTCTTGGCTCCGGTCCCGCTGCGGCTGAGGCTCAGCATAAGCTGTTGTCATAGGGATCGCAGGTGGATTTAGCAGAGGGATCTGAGTGGATGGGAGAAGTGGATCTATTTGCGTCACAGGAAACGAAACACTGTCCGCTCTGGTTCTCCCTCACGCATTCAGCTCCTACATCGCAGATGTGGCAGAGGCTTCGTCTGTACCCTTTTCTCCCAATCGCTCTGCTACCGGGAGTTCTGGAGAGAGTACGCAGGGACGGGGTCCGTCAATAGCCCCATTCTGGCCGGCCCGAGGGTGGTTCTCGGACCTTGTGTCCCTTCTCGACGGCTCTCCCTTAGAAATTCCGATCAGGAGGGACCTCCTCTCTCAGGCAGGGGGCTCCAGTCCAGAGATCCCGCCACGAGGACATAGTGCGCCCTGAAGTAGAAACTTTTCAGACAGTGACTCCAAGACCCAGTTAACTGCCCAGTTGGTACAGTTCTGTAATTTCTGCAGGAGCGATTCTCCGCAGGGTTATCTCCGTCCACTCTGAAGGTGTACGTGGCAGCCACTCACTCTAGGTGGTCAGTCATTGGGAAGAGATCCACTTGTAACTTGTTTCTTCCGTGGTACTCTGAGGCTGAGACCTGCACAGCACACTAAAATACCAACCTGGGACTTGGAGGTGGTTCTGGAGGGCCTGTACAATGCCCCCTTTGAACCTACTGAGGAAGTGCCAGTCAAGTTCCTGACCTTAAAAACAGTTTTTCTCCTTGCTATTTCCTCCCTTAAGAGAATAGGAGACCTTCAGGCGCTCTCAGTCTCACCTTCATGCCTGGAGTTTGCCCCTGGCATGGTCAGAGTCTTACTGACCCTTCGAGGTCCCACCTGTGAGCCGCTCCAGTCGGCCGACTTACGGCCTCTGATGCTTAAGACTGCCCTCCTTTTGGCTTTAGCGTCGGTCAAGCGAGTGGGTGATCTGCAAGCGCTTTCAGTCAGCGCTTCCTGACTTGAGTTTGGGCCTAATGACTGTAAAGTCTTCCTTAAACCAAGACATGTCTATGTGCCTCTCTCCACTCCGTTCAGAGCACAAGTCATCACCGTTCTAGCTCTTCCTAATTCAGAGGATGAGCAGGGTCCTAATTTGCTCTGCCTGGTTTGGGCCCTTAGAGATTAGCCACTTTGGGCATTCAGAGCAGCTCCTTGTATGCTTCGGAAGCCGCTCTAAAGGGCTGCCAGTTATGAAGCAGAGACTATCCCACTGGATGCTAGATGCTATAGCCCTGGCTTACACCTCAGAGGACTTACAGAGTCCGGTTACTAATATAACCTCGGTTCCCTGAGAATAGCAGGAATGAGCGTTGCGTAGACTGCCGTGCTATAAGGCTGCACACAAGTCGATGACTGTCGCTATCAGTCGAAAGATTCTGATGAAATGGCATTCAGCGCCGACTTACATAGGCTTACTTGAGTATCAGAGTAAACAGGAGTTTCCCCAAAGCATTTCACGCAACACTAGTTCCCGCTATTCTCAGGGAACCGAGGTTACGTTAGTAACCGGAGCCAGAGCAAAAATAAGAATAAATCAATGCATATCTTTTACACTGTATATCACATGACACAGCCAAAGCCTCAGCGTGATTAAACGCTTGGCTTTCTTTATGTTTTGAGCTAGAAAACCATGAATGGAATACAAGATGTAGACACTATGGGGAGCAAGATGAAAAATACAGATCTAACATGGCAATAATTAAACATGGCAATTTATATAGGATTTATTTTCATCCATAAATTTAGTCTACAGTATCCATACTAACTTTCTATATTGACAGGGACAAAATGAATTGAAAATCATTGCAGGGCACGTAAACAAAATTAATGATTTTCATCATTATCTTGTATTTTGTTATGTTGTTTTAAAAAAAAATATGTTGTATTAAACAAAATGATTAACAAGGTTAAATGGGCGATATGTTTCCACACAACATATACAAGATTGCCAAACATTCCCCTAAACAACATGAAAGGCAAAAACATTCAGATAATCTATAATTATTTATATATCTATAAATAATTACAGGGAAAAAGAGACTTTTCCAACCTACAGAGATATAGCAAGAAATATAAAAATCTATGAACTCCGTGTATGATATGAAATGAATCATTAACTTACAGGAATATTGAAATTCTTCATGTTAAAAGTGAACAGCATTTTGCATTAAAAAGCTGACTCACAAACAAGATCAAAGCAACGTATGAGGAACAAACACTCTCTTTGTACCCAATTTACCCCTAATGAGTGCATAAAGCTATAGAAATACCTAAACTGTGCATATTAGTACCAAGATGTTAGTTCTTTTAGAAAGGATATACCCCTGTCACATATAAAGAACTTAAGAAACTATGCTTCTAAATATGATTAGGTGCACAGTTTTTTTTATTTATTTTTTTATTTTGAAAATAAGATATGTACTGATATTGTGAACCAAAAAACAATGCTAAATCAAGCATTAAAAAATAATAAACAATAAACGACAAAATACATTTCATGGGTGTCTGCAATTCGAAATCATCACAATAAAATGCACACACATAAATAAATAAATACATGCATTCACCAGCTTGCTTGCATACTTGTTTTCTATATCAGTGTTTTCTATGTTGGTCTAAAAGGAAACTAGGCTATTTATCATATTCTTCAGTGAATTTTGTCCTCCAGACAATATCATCATATTTTGAGAATAAAGCACAACAAATAAAGCACACATGTACTGATATTGTGAACCAAAAAACAATGCTAAATCAAGCATTAAAAAATAATAAACAATAAACGACAAAATACATTTCATGGGTGTCTGCAATTCGAAATCATCACAATAAAATGCACACACATAAATAAATAAATACATGCATTCACCAGCTTGCTTGCATACTTGTTTTCTATATCAGTGTTTTCTATGTTGGTCTAAAAGGAAACTAGGCTATTTATCATATTCTTCAGTGAATTTTGTCCTCCAGACAATATCATCATATTTTGAGAATAAAGCACAACAAAGCAATAAAGCACACTGAAATATTTAGAGAAGAGATGATCAAGGCAGATTTGACCTGAAAAAGCTTGATTTGTGGTCTCAGGACAAGAGTATTTTTTCATAAATGTCAGTTTTATGTTGTGATATTTATGTGTTTTTTTTCCCCCACACGTGTTCTATGCTGTCATTCATGCAGTTGATTAATTACAAGTTGTGCTGCCCTAAACAAAGCTTTAATATTTACGGCATTTTGCTACTGTGTAAAAAAGAGTTAATTACCGCATCCAGGGAGGGATGCGGCGTGGTGACGTCACGGGGTGACCTCATGCTCCGCCAATAGGAAGCGCTTGTTGTTTGGTCTTCCTGATGCTGACTGCGGATGCTGAGGATGAGAAGGGGAGTCTCGCGCACGGTTGGTTTTCTCTTCATTATGTAATATTAGTGCTAGTGACGCGTGCTGAATGATCCCCGCTCTGTCATTCAGGCTCTGCCTCACACACAGGCACCGTTTAGTAACAGTACAGTAAGTGCAGTGTAAGATCATCGTCGTCACCGTGAAATAACAGGCTGGGGTCAGGCGTGACGTCACAGCTTCATGCGTTCATCATCATCACTGCGCTCCTGCGGTGCGTCAGAACTATTATCTGCTAACTAAACCTTTAATACCACACAACATACATCAACTGTTCAAATGCGTGTGGGATCTCCGGGAGAAAGACGAGTCTCTCAGCTGTTCTGGTTTATGTATCATGTTTTGATGACTGTGTCTCGTGCTTAATTGTGAGTGTATTTTACTGCAGTATTTATAGTATTTTTTTTAAGTTTGCACTGGTAAATTATGTTAAGGGAACAAGCTTGTTTTTTCGCCGACTTTCACTTTCATTTGACAAAAACTGCCTGAACAGGTTTTGGAAACACTGATGCTATTTATGGCACGGTGATTTATTTACATATTTAGTCTCTGATGTGTTTTATGGCACATCATCACCTGCTCATACTTTGGTCAATATTTGCCAGTTCATATATATATATAATTATTATTTTTTAAATTAAGGTTTAGTTTTTAGTTTATTTAGTTTCAGTAATTTTAATATTTTAACTCAAACTGTTTAGAAAAAGAGGAATGTTGCCTTGGCAATGATTAGCTGATATAAAATGTAAGTTTAGTTTTTTAAAATATATATTTTATTTTAAAATTGTTTTTATATTTATATTTTATTTTATCGTTGTACTGCAGCAAGAAAGTTTGTGACTTTTTTTTTTTTGTGACACTTTTTGTTATTTGACTGATATCATGTAGAGTTACAAATAATACATATCTTGTTCTGATCTTCTGTATTCTTTCACGTTGCATGTCTGTTGGCAGTGGACAGTGATTAGGTAGCTTTAGTTAGGAATTAAGCCATCAGTACTGTTTGTAACTTTGTTAGGAGAATTAACATTACAGGATCGCATTCATTCTCAGAAAGCACTGTATCTCACCAGGGATATGCCGGTATCAAATTTTCATGTTGCAATTAATTGCTAATGCTTTTATCACGGTATGCGGTATTATCACGATATTGAAATTTAGTTTAAAAAAAAAGTGCTGCATTAATACAGTATAACAGGTTTAGTAACATTTTTCTTATAACAATGCAGCATACAGCGGTGTTGTGCATTTTGACCAGTTGATGGGAAAAGTATTCTTAAAATGCATTAAAAATTCTGAATAATTTGTAATATATAATTATTCACGGTATTTAGAAGTGCCCACAATAACAATATCGTGCACATTCATTACCGTGATATATCGCATTACCGAATACCGGCACAAGTCTATATCTCACACAGTCTCTGTTCTTCTGCGATATAGGGTGAATATGAACTTTATTCAGGTTAAAGCCTCGTCCGCACTGGAGGCCCGTGAGAGACTTTGATCAGATGGAAACACTGAGTCACATGACTGTTTTATGTGACAGGTCTCAGGGGCAAAGGTGAGTCGTAGTGCATTATGTTCATTTTTACAAATTTTGTAAAACGGATCGGTCAGACTCTAGATTCTGACTGGATTCTAGCGGGCGCAATGGAGAATGCTCCTGGCATGACCGGTGTCTGAAGCATGATTCTGAACACAACAATGAACTTGACATTGGCAGGCGGCAGCTTATGACGTCACATCTGGAGCAGCCACGTTCAGGTCGCGTCTGTTATCTTAGAGTTATCTTACTGAGGCCTCCGCTCTCTGGAGCTCCGCTAGGATAGCATTGCGAGTAGTAGGCTCTCTGTGAGCCTCCTTGCATGGTATTCTGAGCGAGGGATATCGTTAGTCTCCTCTCGATTTAGAGTCGTCATGCTGAGGCTCTGTAGGGGATGCAGGGTCTCACTCCCCTTCTTAGGGAACCATGGTTACATGCATAACCTGAGACCTTTTTTTTTCTCACACTATTGTAAACTGCAAGATATCAATTTTTATCTTGCAATTCTGATTTTTTCCTCAGAATTATGAGTTTATATCTTGAAATTGCAAGTTCATATCTCGCAATTCTGATTTTTTTTTTACTCAGAATTATGAGTTATATCTTAAACAATTGAGAGATTATATCACAATTCTACATTTTTTCTTTTTTCTTAGAATTTTAAGTTTATATCTGGAAATCGTAAGTTCATGTCTCGCAATTGTGACTTTTCTCTCAGAACTTTGAGTTTATGTCTTGAAATTGCGAGTTTATATCTCGCAGTTATGACTTTTCTTATCAGAACTAAGAATTCAGAAAAAAAAGGGTCAGAATTACGAGATGTAAACTTGCAATTCTAATAAAAAAGACACAATTAACTTTTTTATAATTATATTATATGGCAGAAATAAGCTTTCAGACATTCTAAATCAATGTAACAAATTGTGGCAATTTTATTTATATATTATATCACATTAATGGTAATTCAGAGTGCTTTATATAAAAATAGTTTATATAATCATATTCATAACAGATGTTCATAACAAAAATACAATTAGCAATAAAAAAGTAAAAAAATATATAAAATATAATTAAAAACAAGAACAGTAAAACAGACGTGTGTATGTTTCATACAGTATGTGGCACATTTTCATACAGTACATACCACAGCACCACCTTAACTAATGAATACATGTCTGTAAAAAGCTGATGTTTTGTGCATAATGTGGTGATTGTGTATTTTGGCTCTGTGTTGCACAGGTGGACACTGGCCTCACTTCACATGTGTGTGAATGCAGGAGAGACGAGGGGCTGCTGGGAGGGTCTTTAATGACCAGAGATGTGCCACTTCACAAGTGATTTCACAACTACAGATCCAACACCTGGCTCTGGTTCCTGTGGACGCTTGTCCTCTCCAGCTGACTGACAAACATGGCAAAGAAAGACTATCTGCTAGATGCAGCCCAACAGATTCGCATGGCACTGGACCGAGAAGTCAATGAAGACTATGAGGCGGCATTCAGCTACTATAAGAATGGAGTCGATCTGCTGCTCAATGGAGTTCAAGGTAAATGAACACTTTACTGTTACGTCCTCTGGGCATATGGCTGCTGTTACAATGCCAAAATTGAAATGTCATCAAATTATATAGCGACTGAAAATTACAGACAGTGTGAAAAACTGATCTTTAAACACTTTTGGACGTGGAGTTTCACTGATGCTGAAAAACACTTTTGGCCACATGTATTCAGTCAACCACACTGTAAAAACTAATTTGTTGACTTAAAGTGCAAACTCGTTGCCTTGATTCACTTCTAATTTAGTTAAATAAAAATATAAATGGATAATTAAATCATTGGCTCACTCGATTCGTTAAAAAGCAGATTAATTCAGGAAAGAATCATCACAGTGTTGCTCTGAGATGCACAACAGTTTTGCTCCGGCTTTGTTTGGAACTGACAATATTGTGTATAAAATGTAACTCACTCAATTAACTTCTTGTTTGTTGAATTTCTGTTGTATAAAATTAATATCACATTGGCCATCGCACACACGTGCTGATATTAGGGAGATTGCATTCTTGCTTGTGTGGCATGAGCCTATCATATCTTAAAGGTATAAAAAATAGCGTTCTGATTGGCTAATCGCCGTTATTTAGTTTGTAAATTATCATACGTTTTGAATTTTCAACAACAATTTGAGTGTGTGTGAATATATATTCACTGTATATATAATATACTGTGGTACCATTGGCCAAGAAACTTTTGAAACTTTAAAAAAATAAAAATAAATAATAATAATTAAATTTGTATTTATAAAGCACTATAAAACAACAATGGTTGACCTTTGTGCTGAACAATATCATTTAAAAGAAATCAAAATACATAAAAATAATGTGACAAGACAGACAAACAAATAATCATTTTGAATAAGCCCCTTTTGGCTCATACACTCTAAGACTTGTCTAAAAGATAGGTTTTTAGTTTTGCTTTAAAAAGTGTTTCTGTTGCAATTGTTCTAATAGAGATTGGCTTGTTCCACAGTTTAGGGCCGGCTATGGCAAAAGCCCGGTCACTGTTTTTCTTCAGCCTAGATCTAGGGACCAAAAAGAGTTTCTGATTCAATGACCTTAGACATCTAGCTGGGGTGTGTAAACTCAAAAGGTCAGAAAGATACAAAGGTGCCAGTCCAGTGTTGAAGATGGGAAATAAGAGGGGCGTCATGCACTCATTATTTTTGAGGGGGCACGAGTTGGGGGGGTTGCGCTCAATGTGACATACAGCATCCACGATATGACTGTATAACTGATATAGGCATATGTTTTATTTATTTATTTTTTACCTTTTCATTTAAAATATTCTCAATCAGGAAATATCTAGATTCTCAAATATGTGTAATTAAATGCGTTTTGCACCTTTATAAATTATGTTATTTTATCTATAATGGGTGATGGGCAAAGTAGACTAATAGTGAAATCTATTAACTACACATAAAAAACCATCTTAAGTACCAGATATGGGTGTCATGCGACATGCCGTAAAAAATATTTTTAATACGACTGACTTTGTATTTCATGTGAATTTAATAACAATATTGTAAGTTACTAATTAGCCTATAACACTTTCATTTTACAGAGAGCAAAGAAAATGTACATTATCAAAGAACATTTTCATTCAGTCTAGCCAGAGTTCAGGCACTCTCAAAAACTCCCATTTAAATCACTGAAGCTGTTTACACTGTGAAATGAATATCTTAAATGCATTCTTACTCACATCTGCACTTGGTTGTTTCTGATGAGAGAATTCGGCAGAGAATTCAGTCAGCGAGCGAGTGAACAAAACACTGCGTTTCAGCGATGACTCATCTGAACACCTATGATTGGCCATTGCATTCATAAGCTCAACAGAATCATGTGTGATTGGTTATAATGCAGCGCTGTACAAACCCGTCTGTCTCTGGCTCAGCGCCAGCCAGCGAACGCAGATTTGAATTTAGCAGCTGATGATGTGCCGCACTGAACGATCTAATCACACCGGTGTGATTGCATCAAATATAAAAAATATTATTCTGCTATTTTTTGTCTTTTGGAAGCTGCATTCAAAATCCACGTGGCTCAGAAATCTGAGGGGGCATGACGCCTCTGCTGTGATCTACTGTGTCAAATGCTGCGCTTAAGTCTAAAAGCAAAAGTACTACAGAGTTACCAGTATCAACTTATAGCAAGATATAATTTAATACTCTTAAAAGGGCAGACTCGGTACTGTGATGTTTCCTAAACCCTGACTGAAAAGTTTCAAACACACCATTTTAATCTAAATAGCTTAGCGTTTGATTAGAAACAACTTTCTCTAAGATTTTAGTGATAAAAGGTCAATTGGAAATAGGCCTAAAATTGGATAACACAGTCACATCCAAATTTTTGTCGTTTTAAGAGAGGTTTGACTCTTGCATGTTTAAAATATTCTGGGACAGTCCCTTCAAAAAGACTCTTATTTATTATAGACAGGATACAAGGCCCAATAACATCCAAAACCTTAATGAATAAATGTGTTGGAATAATATCAGCTGAAGACATAGTGGGTTTTAATTGCTTAGTAAGTTCTTGAAGAGAATCTTTAGAAATTGGTTCAAATTCACAGGCAGGAGGGACCGAGGGATCATAATCTACAGGGATAATAAGCTGTCTGATATCACTTATTTTATTTGTGAAGTATCTAAGAAAACTTTCACAAGCTATGGCTGATTTATCAAAGTGAAAATTTATAGTGGAAAAAAATTCAATTGGCAATTTCTTGATATGATGTCAGAGAAATATTTAGATTTAACTGCTTGCACAGCTTTTTGATAGCTGGTCAGAGAAGTACGTAAGATTTCAAGAGACACATGTAACTTGTCTTTTTTCCACTTGCATGTTGTCCACTCTGCAGGCCGGCATACTCGTCTCAGTGCCCACTTAGTGTTGTTTAACCATGGTTCCCTATCTGTCGGTCACTACGAGTTATGTCGAACGACATATGGGGTCTCACTTGGGAGGCCAATCATCTCTGAGTTTAAGAGAAAACGCCAATGAAAATTGGCTAGTGGATTTTGCATACCTGACCCACTCCCCGTGCATACGGGTATAAATAGGCGACAGGTGCATCCACTCTTCAGATTTTTGCTTTGGAACCGAGTGGTTGACTCTTCAGATTTTTGCGTTGGAACCGAGTGGTTGTATGAAAAGCTGTTATACTCCACAAAGCCATTCATCTGCTGTTCTGGTTGGCGGTACGGCGCGAACAGCGGTGTCCCTTTCAGCGATTCCCCATGGCGCTTCAACTAAAAGAGCAGATTTCCTAAAAGAGCAAATCATGGACGATTCGCGTCTTTTTAAAGACGCCGTTTCGTCCGTGTCCTTCTGGATGCGGTCGTTTCCTGTCCTCTGACAACGGCCACGAGCGTTGTCTTCTGTGTCTGTGCATTCAGCACGCTGAAGACGCATTCGTGGATGGTTCATGCCCGCGCTGCGATCGCGTCTTTCTGTTCTTAAAGGGAAAGGAGCAGACCCCTCTGTCACTACCCGTCCCGGTTTCTCTGCCAATTCGGCGGGGCTGCCCCCCTCGGGTGTTGTCGCCACTGCCGAATCGGACCCAGAGTTGACGGCCATGCTTGCCCGGGCAGCTGTGGGCATCAGGTTGGAGGTGAATACACCGCCTAGCCCTGAGCGCTCGCGGCTGGATGATTGGTTTCTCACAACCGCGTTCTGCTCTGGTTTCTTTTCTTCCCGGAGGTGCATGAGGAAGTGATGTAGTTGTGGACGGCCCCTTTTACGGCCAGAAGCCGCTCGTCTCCTTCCTTCGTCCTCACTACCCTCGATGGCTGGGCGGCTGGGGGTGCGTCGATATTCCCCAGGTGGAGAGAGCGATTGCGGTGCACCTGTGCCCGCAAAACGCCGCCACTTGGAGGAATTGTCCGCGTCTCCCGTCCAAAGCCTATATGTCGGCGGCTCTCACTGCCAAAGCTTACAGTGCTGCGGGCCAAGCTGCCTCTGCCCTGCATGCCATGGCAATCCTGCAAGCTCACCAAGCCAAGGCCTTAACAAATGCACAAGGGTAGTACAGGCCCGAGGTTGATGCAGGAGCTGCGTACGGCGACTGACTTCACCCTCTGGGCGACGGAAGTCACGACGCGGTCCCTCGGGAAGGCAATGTCCACTCTGGTGGTCCAGGAGTGCCATCTCTGGCTCAGCCTGATCGAGATGAGAGACGTTGACAAAGTGCGCTTTCTTGACGCTCCCATTTTCCAGGCTGGCCTGTGTGGCGACGCTGTCGAGGGCTGTGCCCAGCAGTTCTCAGCAGTACAACAAGCAGACTGAGGCCATACAGCACATCTTGCCCCGACGTGATCCTCCATCTATCACCGTTCCGTCACGGGCCGTGTCTCAGCCTGCTCGTCGCCATGGGCACCCTCCTGCGTTCTCCACACCGGCTCCGCCCCGTGCTGAAACATCATCGAGGCTGGCGGGTCGAGCCCCACGCAGGAGAGCGGCGCCCCCCGTGTCGCATCCGGCCGCTAGATTCTCTAGGAAGATGACGAAGCGGCCCTGACACGGGCAACCCAGAGATGTGGGAGACTGCTCTTCTGGAGGTGCTGAGGACAGCACCGGTCCTTCCCCCGGAGGAGGGCCGGGCGGGGAATCTTTTTCTTTCTGTTCCGCCATTGGCTCGATGGCCAGCGGCAACCACATTGTCAAAGAAAGAGCAGTTTCCTTTTCCTCTGGGTTGCTAGGCTCGTAGGTTGACAGTGAGCGACACACCACTTCCTCACTCTCACCCACGACGCCCCCTATCGCCAGTGGCCAAGAGGTCGCGGTTCGGAGATGCAACGCCTCTCCACGCGTCTCTGGCCAGTTCCTCCGGGGACACAGGGAGTTTTGCTGTAATAACTCAGAATGCGATGCCTTCTGGGCCACTCAGCACAACTCCCCATCGCTGAACCACTGCGGGTACGCCGACTGTCCCTTTGGTGCCACTCGTACGGAGTTTGAGAGCGTGGCTTGCGTTGCCCAACCCGTCCTGCTGGCTTGTTTGGACGGTTCAACTCGGCTACGCGATTCAGTTCGCCAGGCGACCTCCCAAGTTCTATGGCATTCTCGAGACTTCGGTGGCAGTCCGAGAGACACCTCTGTCTTGCGTGAGGAGATTGCTGTCCTGTTGGCGAAGGATGCAATCGAGCCGGTCCCTCAAGCCAAGATGAGAAAGGAGTTTTTCAGCCCTCACTTCCTCGTACCCAAGAAAAGCGGTGGACCTATCTTGGATCTGCGAGTCCTGAATCGGGCCCTTCACAAGCTCCCGGTCAAGATGCTAACGCAGAAACGTATTATCAAATGCGTTTAATCCCAGGATTGGTTTGCAGCGATCGACCTGAAGTATGCGTACTTTCATGTCTCGATACGTCCTCATCACAGACCGTTCCTACGGTTTGCGTTCGAGTGTCGGGCATGGCAGTACAAGGTCCTCCCCTTCGGCTCCCTGTCCCCCCGCGACTTCACGAAAGTCGCGGAGGGCGCCCTTGCCCCACAATGGGAAGTGAGCATCAGGATCCTCAACTATCTCAATGACTGGCTCATTATGGCCAGGTTGCGAGAGGAGTTGTGCGATCACAGGGACTTCGTGCTTCGGCACCTCAGGCAGTTGGGGCTTCAGGTCAACCGAGACAAGATCAAGCTCTCCCCTGTGCAGAGAATCTCTTATCTCGGTATGGAGTTAGACTCGGTGAGTATGATGGCACGTCTCACCAACGAACGTGCCCAGTCGGTGCTGAACTGGCTGAGTTCCTTCATAGGCAGGACAGTGGTGCCACTGAAACATTTTCAGAGGCTCCTGGGGCATATGGCATCCGCAGCC
>NW_015638033.1:153557-156043 GCF_001515625.1 Sinocyclocheilus rhinocerous | reverse complement strand
ATCCTCAACTATCTCGACGACTGGCTCATTATGGCCAGGTAGCGAGAGGAGTTGTGCGATCACAGGGACTTCGTGCTTCGGCACCTCAGGCAGTTGGGGCTTCAGGTCAACCGAGACAAGATCAAGCTCTCCCCTGTGCAGAGAATCTCTTATCTCGGTATGGAGTTAGACTCGGTGAGTATGATGGCACGTCTCACCAACGAATGCGCCCAGTCGGTGCTGAACTGCCTGAGTTCCTTCAGAGGCAGAACAGTGGTACCACTGAAACATTTTCAGAGGCTCATGGGGCATATGGCATCCGCAGCCGCAGTCACGCCGCTCGGATTGCTTCATGTGAGACCACTTCAGCACTGGTTATACTCCTGAGTCCCGAGATGGGCATGGCGCCGCGGTACACATTGACTGCTTTGGCACATTAACTGTCTGGAGTTTTTGGCAGTGCATCTAGCCTTGCGGAAGTTCCGGCCGCTGCTGCTGGACAAGCACATGTTGGTCCGAACGGACAACACTGCGGCTGTTTCGTACATCAACCGTCAGGGTGGTCTATGATCACGTCGCATGTCTCAACTCGCCCGCCATCTCCTCCTCTGGAGCCAGACGTGGCTCAAATCGCTGCACGCTGTCCACATTCCGTGGGAGCTCAATCGTGCGGCCGACGCGCTCTCACGACAGCTCACGTTCCCCGGAAAATGGCGACTCCATCCCCAGACGGTTCAGCTGATCTAGAGTTGATTCGGGGAAGCTCAGGCTGTTTGCTTCCCACGAGTCTTCCCACTGCCAGTTGTACTATTCCCTGACCCAGGCCCCCCTGGGCACGGACGAACTGGCACTCAGCTGGCCTCGGCTCTATGCAAGTATGCGTTTCCCTCAGTGAGCCTGCACGCACAAACACTGTGCAAGGTCAGGGAGGACGAGGAACAGGTCCTTTTGGTTGCGCCTTACTGGCCCACCCGTACCTGGTTTTCGGAGCTCATGCTCCTCGTGACAGCCCCTCCCTGGCGCATCCCCCTGAGGAGGGACCTCCTTTCTCAGGGGCTGGGCACCATATGACACCTGCGTACAGATCTCTGCAGACCTAAGTGACCTACCGCCAGCGGTGGTAGACACTATCACTCAGGCTAGAGTTCCCACTACGAGGCATGCCTATGCTTTGAAGTGGAGTCTGTTCACGAATTGGTGTTCTTCTCAACGAGAAGACTCCCGGAGATGCTCGATTAGAGTCTTGCTTTCTTTCCTGCAAGAAAGGTTGGAGCGTAGGCTGTCACCCTCCACCTTGAAAGTGTATGTCGCTGCTATCGCAGCACATCATGATGCAGTGGACAGCCGTCCCTGGGAAGGCATGACCTGATCGTTAGGTTCCTGAGGGGTGTCATAAGGTTGAATCCCCCCTGATACCCTCCTGGGATCTCTCTGTTGTCCTGGCTGGACTCCAGAGGGGTCCCTTTGAGCTGCTTGATTCAGTCGAGCTGACGTTCTTGTCTCTTAAGACAATGCTCCTGATCGCGCTCACGTCCATCAAGAGGGTCGGGGACATCCAAGCATTTTTGGTAAGTGAAGAGTGCCTTGTGTTCGGGCCGGCCTACTCTCACGTTGTCCTGAGACCCCAGCCTGGATACGTGCCCAAGGTTCCCACCACTCCCTTCCGAAACCAGTCTTGGCGTTGCTGTGTCCCGTAAGAGTACTACGCATATACGTGGACCACACCCTGAGCAGCTCCTTGTCTGCTTTGGAGGTCAGCAGAAGGGGAAGGCTGTCTCCAAGCAGAGGTTGGCCCACTGGATAGTGGATGCCATCGCCTTGGCCTACCAATCCCAAGGCGAGCCGTGCCACCTGTGGGTGAGAGCCCACTCCACTCGGATTGTTGCCTCCTCCTGGGCACTGGCGCACGGCGCCTCTCTGGCAGACATCTGTCGAGCTGCGGGTATGGGTAGGATGTGGTCTCCGTAGCGACCTTTTCCCTTAAGGCTCGCTTCCCCATCGTTCTGCCAGGCTGAAAGAACAAATAGGAAAGATTTGAAGTAATCTTTCACTGAAGGTTGAAATTCCTTCCAAAAAAATTTTGTGGACGGAACAGCAGCATGGCCTTCTCCAGCAGCGATGTACTCACCGTTGGTCCCCTTCGGTACCAAGGTCAGTGAATTTGCGCTGGGGCTTTGGGAAGGTTACGACCTTAGCGTAGTTTTTGTGGCACGCCACGGCTTGTCAACAATTGCAGTGCCAAAGGGTTGTGACCAGGCCCAGTACTGGTGTTAGCATGCCCGGAGTCCCGGTCAGCCCCTGTATTGGGCTAGGTGTCCATATGGGTTGATTCCCTTCGGGTAATCCCATATGTGTATTTCTCCATGGTAAGGTTTCCCTCTCGGTAAACCAGTGCCTTCCCTTGACAGACCTGCTCTGTCAGTCTCTCCTGGCAGTTGTTCCATCCCTACTCTAAGGTAGGACCTGCCTCAGAGACCCATTTCATATGTAGTACTGTCCCCTGGGTC
>NW_015638033.1:152592-152912 GCF_001515625.1 Sinocyclocheilus rhinocerous | reverse complement strand
ACCGACAGATAGGGAACGTCTCGGTTACGTACGTAACCCTCGTTCCCTGATGGAGGGAATGGAGACGTTATGTCCCCATGCCACAATTTTGAACCATTCGCTGTTGCCGGGACATGTTCTCGGCTCCTCAGCGTAAAAACCTGAAGAGTGGATGCACCTGTCACCTATTTATACCCGTATGCACGGGGAGTGGCTCAGGTATGCAAAATCCACTAGCCAATTTTCATTGACGTTTTCTCTTAAACTCAGAGATGATTGGCCTCCCAAGTGAGACCCCATATGTCGTACGACATAACGTCTCCGTTCCCTCCATCAGGGAA
>NW_015638033.1:135626-151003 GCF_001515625.1 Sinocyclocheilus rhinocerous | reverse complement strand
AAAATGTTGTGGACGGAACAGCAGCATGGCCTTCTCCAGCAGCGATGTACTCACCGTTGGTCCCCTTCGGTACCAAGGTCAGTGAATTTGCGCTGGGGCTTTGGGAAGGTTACGACCTTAGCGTAGTTTTTGTGGCACGCCACGGCTTGTCAACAATTGCAGTGCCAAAGGGTTGTGACAGTGTTCAGGTTGTGGCGTTTTCCATGGACCCCATATGTCGTTCGACATAACTCGTAGTGACCGACAGATAGGGAATGTCTCGGTTACGTACGTAACCGAGACGTTCAGCCTTAAATTTTTGTTGTCTTTTCCATAAAGGAGCTATAGTGTCTAAAATATCAGAGCAAGTAGAGTTAAACCAAATAAGTTGTTGTTCAGCATTTAAATTGTTGAAGGAAGAGTCAAAAGCTGATAGGCCTCCGTAAAATATACAGATATATCCTCATTAACTGTAGTGTTAAAAAATGAGACCAGAGTACAGGCTTGTGTACTTTGGAGATTTGACCTGAGAAAGAGCAAGTAAACATTACAGGCTTGTGATCGGAAAAGCTTAACTCACAGATTTCAAGATCACAGATAGAAAGACCATGTACCAAAACCAGGTCAAGCGTACTGTATGGCCCAGTGAAAGCGTAGGTCCTTTAACCATTTGGACCAAATCAAAAGAGTCAATAAGAATGATAATATCCTTTGCCAGGGGATTAGTATCACAGCAAACATGAATATTAAAATCCCCAACAATCAAGAGTCTCTCAAACTGTGTTGCAATTCCTCCTAAAAATGAGCAAATTCATTGAGTGTTTACCAGGGCCATCTTGACCTGCGTTGACTCACCAACCGGCTGTGCCGCACGACTCAATGGACGAAGATTTCCGTGGTTAACTCCTCCTCGTCGCGAACAAAAAGACAACCGGTACCGAAGAGAGTCATTTGAAACATCCAGGATTACTGGCTGAACACACTGATGAATAAACTCCAGGGATCACGACAAAATAAAACGGCCACTGTCCAACCCAAAAACATAGTAATCCATGCAAGGATAGTGCGCCGGTAAACTTGCTAAACATAGTTTTAGCTTGACTGCAATTCCTCCCCGCTTTCCTTTCCATTGGCGACGTTTCCTCCCTGGGAAATCCCACGGCGAACGGCGCAAGCAGGCAGGTTTAGACGTTATAAAAGGTGGAGGTGGACATTTAAAATTAAATCCCCCAGAGCAGTGCTCGATAAAACTTCAACTGAGCTCCTTATATTTAGGACCATTTGATGGTCGTACACCAACAGTGCACGAACAATTTGAGTCACAAAGGAGCTTAAACATAAAACAAACAGAACAGATAGCAGACGGCCAGCCATGAGCCATGAACAACGGTGCCATCTTGCCTCAATGGTAATTAAGTAATTAGAATGGACATGTAGATTATACATTTGTCACATTGAAAGAGTAGTTGAGGAGAGCATAACATCTAGATACATGCATAGACAGTAACCAACAAAAAAACTGAACTGAAACACAAGGGCTATAAATACACAGAATAAACAAGACACAGGTGTGGAGGGAACGGTTAAGAACATACTTAGAATGCAAGGCAACCATGAAAACAGGAACTAAACCAAAGGAAAATCAAAGACGGAAAAAAATAAACATCAAAATCATACTAGGAAACATTAAAACACCATGTAGCCTTTTTCAATTCATATTTTTCAATTAAGTAAACATTGCTTTGAAAGTCATAAGCCAGTAATAAAATGAAGAACAAATAAATGCATTACATGTAGTAGAACAAGAGGCAGGTCTATTAGTCTATTATCTATTTTGACACATTCTCCCCATTTCTTGCTATTGTTATCACTGTCAACCATCACAATTTTGAATTAGTTCCCACATTTAAATATCATATTCAAATTGTGAATGGATTATAAAGTGATCAAAGAGTGCTGCCTTTATAATCACCGAAGCTGTAAATCACTTAATTTCAGCGCAAGCTCACTGTCTGAGCTCCTGCAAAAACTCCAATTATAATTATTAAAGCTGACTACACTGCACAATAAATCTCATATTTATGTTGCGTTTAGGGTTAATCCATCTCAAGTGGTCTGATGAAGGTTGCTTGACTCAAATCCTTCCCGTTGTTTATGGACCCTAAAAGTGGAACCCTGAGAAATCTCGATCATTTGGCATTAAATACTAAGTCTAAGAAACAAGGATATGCACCATGAACATGTACCTTGTAATGTGCACTAGAGATCAGCTTTTGTTCCAATGAACAAGAACCATCCTGAGCTGAGTCTGTAACCAAAATTTGTTGGGGACCATGACAGAAAGTCAGCTGCTGTGGTTAAACCATGTGAAATATATATAAAAAGCAATACCAAAACATAGAGGTACAGTAATTAGAGGAAGTGTTTTCAAAGCTCTGGAAGGCAACAGGTGCAATCCAACCTAATATGCAACATATTTTGCCTTACATATCAAACAAATGCTGACAAATGCAACTTACTGACTCCAACTCCATCTATACAGAAATATTCATTTGTGAATGAGGCGAAACATAATTTAATTCACAGCATGAACTATTATGGTTTGGAAAATGAAAACAAAAATGCTTGTATCCTGGGAACTTTCTGGGAAATGTATTTTTTGATCGTGAACATGTCTTATAAAATGGCATATGTTCAGGTATGCATTAAGATTAAGGCTGGGCTTAGCAAAGGGCCAATCATAGATTTTAACACCAATGCAGAGTTTTCTGTGTCTTACAGTGGATCCAAATAAAGAGAGACGTGAAGCCGTGAAACGGAAGACCACTCAATATCTGAAGAGAGCCGAGGAGATCTTCATCTCTTACTTACAGGACAACATTGCTAAAGGATCCACTCATTTAGGAGTAGGTGATGAGTGTGCATGACATCCTATCTCTTTAGGCTTCCACTGAATATGATTTTCTCCTTTTGATTTGAGTTTGTTACTTTTATGGCCACACTTTAATGTAGATGAGTAGTGAGATGAGAAGTGAGCATCCTAAAGTGCCTTAAGTGGGCAATTCTTTGCTGCAATGTGAACCAGACTTTTGCCATGAAACAATATTCAGGCATATATAACATACAGGCCATGGTCTGTTTATTTTTCTCTTGACACATGTTCTTTTCCTGGTCATCAGGGTTATAGTAGCTTGCGCTTTCGGTCGATCAGACATCTAAGTTCACCGGTGGAGGATCTGGCGATGTGCAAAGTCATTGGAATCATTGATAAGGTATGTGTGAAATATCCGCTCCTCTCAGGCTCTTCATGGTTGGTTGACAACTAGTCAGTCATTTCTCTATATTCCAGGAAGTTAAAGTCATTGGATGTGTAAAAGATATTAAAAAAATATTTTAGTTATAAATGTATGTCTTCAACAGGTGCTGACGGTTGAAAGTCTGATAAGCAAGGAGACATTTATCGTTAAGGTAGGCATTTGAGACAGAAGTATTGTAGCGTATGGATTCCTTTCAGAAATGGTCTGACCACACTGCTGTGTGAGTGCCTGCTGAAATCAGGCCAGCCAACTGGATCCAGCTCTGGGAATACACTTACGTCTTCTGTTATTACTGCGAGTCTGTTTGGATTGATCCTGTTAAAAGCTGCTGTGCCTGAATCGGAGTACAAACTCATCTCGGGTTACTGAAACCAGACACTTGAGATATTAAGCTACAGCTTAAATAGATATCACAGAGACGGCTGGACAAAGGACAAAACAAAAAATGCGACATTTTAAATCAGCAAAAACTAAAGGAGATACAAAATGCTACCATGATGTTCAAATACTTTACAATTTCTAAAAATAAATCATGTTTTCATTATTAAAAGAAAGTCAACATTTTAATCCAGAAATCTCTTTATTTTCTGTAAAGAGAAATTCTGGAACCACACTGTAACCGTCGTCTTATGGCGCTTTTCCACTGCATGGTACGGCACGGTACGGTTCACTTTTGGGGGGTTTTCCACTGGGTACAGTACCTGGTACTTTTTTTAATACCACCTCGGTTGAGGTTCCAAGTGAACCGTACCGTTACCAAAACGTGACGTGTAAACTCTGCTGATCACGGATTGGCCGGAGAGAATCGTCACTACCTGCGTCACTGAACTTGCGACACAAACACAACAGAACCGCTAGATTTAAATCAGCACAGCCAGCAAAGGATCGAACGCACCTTTTTTTAACAACCAAAAGAAAGTTTTCGTTGTCTGTTGAGGAAGTACAGACGTTCCTCCATTGATAGGAGAGGAGCGGATCCAGCGAAAGCTTGATGGGGCGACGCGGAATGAAAAAGTTTTTCAGGAGTCGCGGTAGTAGAGGTGGCGCAACTATAATGACATGTGAATAATCCCGCCCACTCTAGCGATACTAAACTGCAGTGGAAATGCAAACCGAGCCGAGCCGTGCCGTGCCGTACTGAGCAGTGCCGAGCAGAGTAGTACCACGCAGTGGAAAAGCGCTATTACAGTTACATTACCTTTTGGAGCAGGCTTTGCGTCACAAGCACATTTATGCTGCCTTAAAAGGCTGTTTGAAGAAGCAGCTCACTTGGTTAAGGAAGAGAGCCGAATTTTAGTGTGTTACCTGTAAAACTGTGAAAAATTCTGCTTGCTGGACAGAGTCTACCGAAGTCGAGCTGGGAGAGTCGTGAGAGGTCGACCATCATTCCTCAGGGAGTGCCCTTCATGGTGAAGCTGCTAAAATACTATGTCAGTGAAGACACTGTGTTCCTTCATTTAGAACATGTTCAAGGTGAGTTGATTCAGGCTATTTCTGTAGCACTTTCACATTGTATATTGTTCCAGAGCAGTTTGACAGAATCCAAGACAAAAAGTGATAATAGCAAGGAAAAATGTCCTACATAGTTAATGAGGAACAAACCTTAAAAAGAACCAAGAATTTGAGATTTGTCCTTGTTGAACAGATGGGTTTTCAGTCTGCACTTCAGATGAAAGTGTATTTGTGTCTCAAACATCACCCAGAAGGCTATTCCTGAGTTTCATATCCATAAATGATAAGACCCTACACCATCTAGCATAGACAGTTCATTCAGAAGCCTTGGTCCAGTGTTTCTCAACCCTGTTCTTGGATGCACACCAACAGTATGCATTTTCAAACTCTTACTAATCACACACCTGGTTCAACTCATCAGCCCATTAGTAGAGAGTATAAGACCTGAAATGGATGGGTCAAATAAGGGAGACATCCAAAATGTGTACTGTTGGTGTACCTTCAGGAACAGGGTTGGGAAACACTGCTTTAGTCCAATGGCAGAGCCTTGCAGCACTCCTTTTTTAACCTGTGTGAGGTTAGACAGCTTCTCATCAGATCATAGAGATAGTGATCTGATAGGAAGGATCTAAATCATACTGTTCACAAATACCAACATGATTATCAACACAATTCCAAAAGAATAGTATACTCTACACCAGGTATGGGCAACTTCCCTAACCCTAACCCTAACCCTAACCCTAACCTAACCCTGTCCTGCATAGTTTAGCTCGAGCCCTAAACAAACACACCTGAACAAGCTAATCAGTGTCTTCAAGATCACTAGAAAGCTACAGGAAGGTGTGTTTGATTATGGTTGGAGCTAAACTCTGCAGGGCAGTGGCCTCCAGGACCAAAGTTGCCCATCCCTGCTCTACACCAGGGGTTTCCAATCCTGGTCCATGGAGGGTTACTATCCTGCAGAGCTTAGCTCCAACCCTAATCAAACAGACCTGAACAAGCTAATCAAGGTTTTCAGGATTACTAGAAAGCTACTTGCATGTGAATTTGATCAAGGTTGGACCTTGAGGCCTAGAGTTGAGAACCCCTGCTCTACTGGACATTAGCCATCCAGTAGCAGAATTTTACACCCCTGTTCTGGAGTATCCAAATCAGTACTAATGAAAGGGATGGGGCTAGAGTCAAGAGATAAAACTCAGGGAAAATGTTAAGCATTGCAGTTGCAGAGTTCAAACATGGGAATATTGTTTGTTCCACACACTCAGAAAAATATGTATATCGGGAATCTTCAAATCTTGTACTGGAGGTCCTGCATATCCTGCAGAGTTTAGCTCTAACCACGATCAAATTCAGCAACCTTTTCATTTCCTAGGTGTATGATTAAGGTTAAACTCTGCAGGACAGTGGACCTCAAGGTCCAGATTTGAAGAACCCTGGTCCACCCTGATGTTTCAAAAAGTTGACTGGCCATAAGCTCCTCATAGTCACACAGTACTAGGAGAGCATTTGAAAGAGTGGCCCACCTGCTCTCAATGGCATATAGTTTAACGGCTTTGCTTTTCTACAGGTGGTAGACTCTTTTCCAGACTTCACAGGGTCAGAAGTGAAGCAGTCAGGGAGCATCCAGAGTGCTTTAGCCCCAACCAGAACAAGATCTATCTGAAGAATAGCTACACCCTCCCTGCTCTCCGTCAGGAGATTTACCTCAATGAGCATTATGGGAGAACTAAACCTCTTGAGAGTCCAGGCAGCCCAACTAAACAATGTCTTGAGAACTGTACAACTCACTCCTACTGTGAAGATTCAGGACGCCAACAGGGGGGTTCTCTAGGTTTGTATGCAACAAGGACAGATAATGAGCTTCCTTCTGTTGGTCTACCCAATGGTCTCAAGTCTTTACCTCAGGATAATATTCCTCTTCCCATTCATCCCTGTGTGATTGTGGACACTCGAGATCCTCTTGATGTCACTTCCGACCTTCTAGGAAACGATGTCCGCATTGAGCGCATTGACTCTTGCATAGATCTGAACAAAGCTTGGAATGCTTTGGAACCTGCTCAGGACTGTCTGAGTTTCACTGTACCAGAATCAAACTCAGATATTCTAGGATTCAGCATTGCATCTCAGATTACTTCAGCCTCTTTATTTGGTGAAAATGCGCAACCAACCCTTTGCAGCACGGTTGATGTTCTTCCACAGAGAGTGCGGATAGTTCCCAACACATCACATTTACCTCCACAAAACCAAGCGTGTGATGGATTTCCTCATGAACAACGTGTCACTAACTGTAAACACAGTGGAAATGAACAGATTTCACAGTTCATGGCTGAATTGAGCAAAGTCAGTTCTCATCGCAATCCATTTGAATGTACACCTCAAAAACAAGAAAGTATCTCTTTAGACTTTGCAAAGATGACTTCTCGGGTAAACACTGTTGAAATGGCGAGGGAGGTTGGGAAGGAGGACATGGAGAACTGGCAGTTCTTCAACTCTTCATCTAAACAACCACAAGTTGGCATGATCTCCTGCCTGTCAGCTCCGACCCCAAATAGCTCCTGTTGGAGCCAGACTGAACTAGAGCAGCAGGTGAAGGTGGACGGCTTGGGCCATTGCCCCCGAATTAAGGCCAAGAACTTCAGTGCCAAATCAAAGTGGGGTAGATGGGGACTCCCTGAGAATGAGGTGCGACTGTGGGGGGCTCAGATTCTGTTGGCCTTGGAAAGTCTTCATGAGCAGGGCATTGTGTGCCAGGACCTCAACCCACGAAATATTCTACTCTGCAATAGTGGTACGTCTCCTGTTGCAAATTCTTTGGTTTGGGCTCTTTAACTCTAGTCCTGGAGGGCTACTGTCCCGCAGAGTTTAGCACCAACCCTAATTAAACACATCTTAACAAGCTGATCATGGTCCTCAGAATTGCTAGAACATTACAAGCAGATGAGTTTGATTGGAGTTGGAGCTAAACTCTGCAGGACAGTGACCAGAGTTGAAGATTAACAATTAAACTCAACAATCAAACAATAGCAGGGGTAGCCAACCCTGCTCCTGGAGGGCTACCATCCTTCAGAGTTTAGCTGCAACTTGCTCCAACACACCAGAAACAGCTAATCAGGGTGTTCAGGATTACTAAAAAGTTACTGTCAGGTGTGTTGGGACAGGCTGGACCTGAAGTCTGCAAGGAGGTGGATCGGGAGGATTGACTACTCTCTTAAATTTCATTTACAATGGGAGCATTGATATTTAACTCATCATAAGTAGAATCTTATTTGTTTATCTGTTATAGTAAAGAAAATGTTCACCCAAAAAGGAATTCTGTCATCATTAATTCACCCATGAAAACGAGATGTTCACACTGATCTTTTCCATAAAAAGAAATTAATGGCGATTTATACTTTAAGACCCAAAAAGGGTAAAAATGCCGTGATTCAGTTATTAAAAAGGCAGATTTAACATAACCAATACTAGCCTTACCATCACTCCAGGATTGACATCATTATTGCTAAACTGGATTTACCTCAGGTCTTATTTGACTGTTGCTCAAACATATTGCACACAGGGGAGGCGTGCCTTACGTACTTTGGACTGTGGACAGAAGTTCAGCCCGAAATTAACCCGAAAGCAATGGAAGAGATGTACTGTGCACCAGGTGAATGGTTTTTCACAATCACATCAAACTGCAACAGTACATTTCTAACACACAGTCTGTTCTCTTGAGATGTAATAAGTAGTTGCATTTGTTTTTACTGATTTGGAGCAGAAATTGGAGGTGCGTCAAAAATCACAGAGGCATGTGATTGGTGGAGTCTTGGAGCTTTACTATATGAGCTTCTTACTGGCACGGTAAGCAGTTCCTTGTATTCCTGGTTTAAAATGAACAAACCCAACACTAAACTATGAATGACTGAAAATTGTTCAAATTTCAGGCTGTTGAGTTATTATAGCAGTTCCCAAAAATCTACTACTTCAATTAAAAATACACAAACATCTTCTTGATCGTGTTGAGAGGAGACCATTGTTTTCATTTTGTTCAACTCTGTTTCTCTGCAGCCCCTGTGGCAGTGCCACCCTACAGGCATTCACCCTCATACTCCGCTCCATATCCCAGAATTCCTCAGCGCTGCAGCTGCCTCGCTTCTCACTGAGGTAACTGCTCTCTCAATGCAAACTGATAGACAGGATGAACAAAGCTTGAGTGTTTACAGGGCAGCACTGCACTGGGTTTGCTGGATTTTGTAAGCATTTTAGGAACCACTGTATTTTAAAAAATGCTTCATGCAGGGAATGATTTTTCTCTACTTTAATCCACCTCTGTATGCTCTTGGAAACGAAGAAAGTGTGCAGAGCATGCTTATAATAAAATGACATCCGACGCTAATATGTAGCAGTCGCTCATTGATGTCCTTTAATTGTTGAGGCCGATGCCATTTCTGTGTTTACATGATGTCACAATGGTCAGATGGGAGCTTGCATAAAATTCTTAAATATTCATGGTAATTGTTATCGAACTTGAACGCAGCATAGCTCTTTGGGTTTGGACCAGACAAGTTCAGAGGAGCCTTTTCCTCAATCCATGTGTCGTCTGATAGTGGCTAAGCTTCTTTCTCAAGTTCAACTTGACAATAAACACTTTAAACAGTTTCTTTAGCTTGACATCAGACCTTACTGTGTGTGTTGACTTCCAATTTATAATGCAGTTTGTTTGCATTGCATTCAAATGCATTCAAATCTCTTTCATGCTTGTTTTCTATTCTATTTTTGCATTTGCTCCATAGTAATGCTGCTGCTGTTTTCCTCTTCCTGTTTCCTGCAGCTGCTCCAGTTTGATGCGTGTTATCGTCTCGGATCAGGAGGCGGCGGCGTGAGTGACATCAAGTGCCATCCGTTCTTTAACTCCATCCCGTGGCTCACACTCAGCAGTTCACTGACGCCGTAGTGCCTTCTGAAAGTATTCATCCCCTCCGTTTGCTTCTGCCCGCTACACCTCCACGAGCACAGGTTTACATTCTGAGTCTGAATTTCCTCTCTTTTTTTAATTTAAAAGAGCACATTTATGAATGTTTTCCCCCCTGAAAATATTTCACAATGAGTAACAATGTTGTGAATCTTTATTTGGCCATAATGCATAATAATGCATAACCCATAATGTGCTAATCTGAACATGGAAGACTAAGAGTTTCAGGTGTAATGTTTTTTGAAAGTGCAGATATCAAGATATTCATTTTCAGCATCACTTGTGGGAGTGTAAAACAACTCTATATTTTAATTTGACGGGCAGAAACAATGAAAGTGGGTGAACCTTTTGAGAAGCTCTGAAACAGATCACAGCGTTAAAAAGTCCCAAAGTCCTCTGGACAGGAGGATTCATGGTTCATTGTTGTACTTTTACCACCATCTGGTGGCAGCAGGAGTCATTTCTCCACATCAGCAATTTTCTACACGCTTGCTGTGAAATCAAGGACAATTGTCTTCAAATGTCTGGAAAATGAAGTTCAGTGTCCCAGTTTTCACACACTTCCTACAGAAATGGACCTGCATGACGCTGCAGAGAGCAGACGGGTCAACCGGCGCACATTTGGGGCATTATTACTTTGCACAAATGCAATATTACTGAACACCATTCAGTCATGTGTTCTGTCCTCTCCATTTCTGATTGAATGTTTCTTAAGCATTTGCATTGAATAAAACCACTCACTTCTTTCTAGTTTATTGTGCATCCTTCTGAGAAATGCTGCTGAAAGCACACAAATGCATATTATCTGTCAGAACAAATCTATTAACATGCATGTCTGATTAGTAGCAGAAAATCCTTTTTATTAATATGATCATTGAATTTTTTAAACAGGGTATTAATAAATAAACCACGTGTTTATGGAATAGTAAAGCAGTGGAGGTTTATGGTTTCTAATCTTTCAGGCGTGAGAATAACAAACCAAGTGACCTCAAAGCATCCTTAGCATGTGACCAAACTAGAAGCTCTTGTCACCACATCCGGCCGAGAGCATGAAGACGTGGACGAGACTCTTGCACTGTAACTTACTTTCATATTCTCCAGAAGCCTTGCATGCGTGTTAAACGCAACCACACACACACTGGCTCTGAAGGAGAAATTAACCTCATCTGAGCTGCATCAGTGATATGTGTGTCCAGTGTTAGTTCCGTGTGAATCTGAGTCTGAGTGCAGCATCTGCATTCACACAACCATTCAACAAAACAGCTGTCTTTTGTATTCCTTAATATACATGCACATTAGAAAGAAAAAAAAACTAAGGTTATAAGCACTTTTAAAAACACTTTACAAACCCAAATAACTATTTTTCATCTGTCATGATTTTTTTTTTCTTCTCCTTTGTGCTCTATTAGCGAATGCGTTCATTTGGATAAAAACAAACATATATGGAAATAAAGTCTAGCATTTTGTCTTTATTCTCCATTGTAAGAAATTAGTGTCCAGTCCCTCTTTATCTGAGCTGAAGATGTTTGGACTCATCTTCAAGATCCACCTCTATCCTGTGTTTTACATAGTTTACATTTTAGTCAGCATAATGTACCATTAAAAAGACTTGAAGTTGTGTCCCCACCAGGGTTTTCATCTTTAACTAAAACTAAAACCACAAAGAAACATTTTCATTACCTGTAAGTATAAATAAACATTAACTGAAATAAAAGATTAAAAACTTGAACATTTTATTTCAAGTTGCCAAGGCAATAATTCTTTTTTATTGTTTTTTTTTGTTGTAATTTTGTCTTTTATTGTAATTTTAAATCAAATTTTTTGATTTAAAATTACTAAAATAAAAAAATATAGATTAAAAAAAACTAATAAACGACAAAAAACCGCCAACAAAACTAAAACCTTAGCTAAAAACAAAAACAGAAAATTCTAAATATGAACAAAAATATAAAAGCGCTACAATAATACAAAAAAATTCTCTATACATAGACAAATCTCTTTATATTGTTTAATGGGTCAACCCTGTTATAATGATTTTGCATGGCAATCAATTGAGAATTGGTATTTGTACCAATTGTTCAGCATTAAATTCACTATAAGCCTCCTGCTCAATGTTAAACTGTAAGATTTCCAACCCTGTTACATTTCTGAAGGAATAAGCTCCGTTTATCATTTTAAATAGTTTGGATGAAATTAAGATGCCGCAGTGCAACTCAACACTTGAACTGATTTCACAACATTTTGAGAGTGTGTATGAACAGACGTGAATCATCTTGATTTGTACTTGGATTATCACTGAAGACACACACACACACACACACACTCTCTCTGTCTCTCTCACACACACACACACACACTCTCTCTGTCTCTCTCACACACACACACACACACTCTCTCTGTCTCTCTCACACACACACACACACACTCTCTCTGTCTCTCTCACACACACACACACACACTCTCTCTGTCTCTCTCACACACACACACACACACTCTCTCTGTCTCTCTCACACACACACACACACACTCTCTCTGTCTCTCTCACACACACACACACACACTCTCTCTGTCTCTCTCACACACACACACACACACTCTCTCTGTCTCTCTCACACACACACACACACACTCTCTCTGTCTCTCTCACACACACACACACACACTCTCTCTGTCTCTCTCACACACACACACACACACTCTCTCTGTCTCTCTCACACACACACACACACACTCTCTCTGTCTCTCTCACACACACACACACACACTCTCTCTGTCTCTCTCACACACACACACACACACTCTCTCTGTCTCTCTCACACACACACACACACACTCTCTCTGTCTCTCTCACACACACACACACACACTCTCTCTGTCTCTCTCACACACACACACACACACTCTCTCTGTCTCTCTCACACACACACACACACACTCTCACACACACACAGACAGAGTAGTGACGTGAACTGACTGCTGAACAGAAATACAGAAGAGTCAGAAAGACGTGAGAGAGCGTCAGCATTTCATTGATTTTATTGTTTAAAATCTCATATAGTTTTGGTTCTTTACACAGGCAGACAGGATCTGATCGTCTGGGACGCCTCGAGGTCTCGTGTACAAAAACTCACTGGAACATAGTGTTTCTGCTCAGCTGCTCCCATCATTTCACGCTGAAGAGATTAAATATGATATACTGTATATTACTATCCTTTCTTCTCCATTTAGAAACAAATAATTGCTCAGGGCATGTTTTGTGCGCTGACTTGTACATACAATGACAGGACCACCTTCCTTCATAATACAGTGAAAACCCAGAGGACATACACATGGTAAAACAACTTAACATGAAACCAATCAATGCAAATCCCACTCCTTCAATCCCTCTACCGCTGACGCGTCCGTCCCTAGTGTACAGATGGGGTTTGTGCGTGAGATGAGATGTTTGGTGAGTGGCAGGAGTCGGCTGAGGGTCCGAGAGCGTTCACATGTCCAGCAGCAGCACCCGAGGGTCCTCCACCACAGATTTGATCTTTCGGAGGAAGGTCACGGCCTCTCTGCCGTCAATCAAGCGGTGGTCGTATGTCAGAGCCACGTACATCATCGGCCGGATCTCCACCTGAACACAGAGAACAGAAGAGCTTCACTCACACACGCTGCTGCTGAGGCACTTCTCCATTCGTTTCTCCCGGTGCCTTTGTTAAAGCGCTATAAGCTGTGAACCAAACCAACCAACTACGAGGAGAATCACATGACAAACTCTAAAATCAGACCAAAACACAAAGATACAAGGACTGTGCAGTTAATGGGTGTAACGAGGGGGGAAAAAACTACAATCCCATGAAACACTGCAAATGTCAATCAAATTAAAAACAATGGTGAAATATAAAGCTATTCATTTAATAGATCTGTAGAAACAATATATTTTAAATTTGCTGCAAAATACACACACACACACACACTCTCTCTGTCTCACAGACACACACACACACACACACACATACACTCTCTCTGTCTCACAGACACACACACACAAACTCGGTCTCTCTCTTTTACAATCTCAAAAAAACTAATTCTGTTTTATAAGCTTTTGTACCCATGGGGACCTCAATTTAGGTCCCCACCGTGACATGAGTCCCCATGAGTCTGTGTGTATTCAGGTTTAAGTCCCCACCAGGATATATAAACCTGTACACGCACACACACACTCTCTCTCTGTCTCACACACACGCACACTCGCTCTGTGTCACACACACACACACATACACTCTCTCTGTATCACACACACACACTACACACACACAACAGACACACACACACAACAGACGCACACACATACATATATATATATATAGGAGGCAGGGAGGGAGACCAACTCGATTATGTCATTTGCTGTGCTTCATGGGACTTGGCTATGGACACTTTTTTTATTTCCACCATGGAATAAAAATATAAAAAAGGTCATTGTGACTTTTAAAATCTTTTTTCCTTGCAATCTCTAGTTAGAAACTCACATTTCTGACTTTTCTATTCTCAGAATTGCAATTACGAGATATAAACTCACAATTCATACCTTTTTTTTTTTTTAAAGAATTGCAAGTTATTAATTGCGAGTAAACAATGTCAGAATTCTGAGCAAAAACATAAATGTCAGAATTGCAAGATTTAAACCTGCGACTGTGAGATATAAGCTTGCAATCCTAAGAAAAAAAAAGTCGCAGTTGTAAGAAATAAACTTGCAATTATGAGAAAAAGTCCCAAGAGTCAGATAAAGAGTCACAGTTATCTTTTTTTTTTTTTTCCCATGAAGAATATAAACTTCCGCAGTGGCTGAAGTGCTGTTCTGGCATGATTTTCTCGCCCCATCTCTGATTGGTGGAGACCGCTTTGAGAATCATAGGTATTTTCATATCATATGTATATTTTCAATAAAAGCACATACGATCAATTCACAACCTGAGAGCTCAAACACTAGAACCGTCTTTAACAGTTTGTAAGTTATCATCATTATTAAAAATGTCCCTATGGAGAAAATGAATGGAGTTTTCACTTCCTGAACCGACTGGTGACTCTACTGATGTACGACAGACAACACAAAGCGTTGACATCTAACCTTCCCAGCGATGGCCACGGGCCGGTCAAAGATGCCATGCATGCCCAGGATAGCCGACTGCGGCGGGTTGATGATGGGAGTCCCGAACATGGAGCCGAACACTCCTCCGTTGCTGATGGTGAAGGTGCCGCCGTCCATGTCCTCCACAGCCAGCTCGTTCTTACGAGCCTACGACAAAAACACAGGAAAACAAGTCAGAAATTGGCCAGACATGGAAAAAAAACACCCAATCCCACAATCTAACATTTAGAAGAAAAACACCCTTCCTTCTCTTCTCTAGTTTGCTTCCTAATCGTCGTCTCATAAATCTGCTACCGTACATTATGATTGTTGTAAGCTCTTAGGTGAATTACTTTTGTTCTTTGGATGAAAGTGTCTGTGCATAAATGTGACCCTGGAGCACAAAACCAGTCATAAGGGTCAATTTTTCAAAATTGAGATTTATACATCATCAATAAATAATCTTTCCATTGATGTATGGTTTGTTAGAATCAGACAATATTTGGCCGAGATACAACTATCTGAAAATCGAGAATCTGAGGGTGCAAAAAAATCTAAATATTGA
>NW_015638033.1:126784-131022 GCF_001515625.1 Sinocyclocheilus rhinocerous | reverse complement strand
TCCTAATGATTTTTGGCATAAAAGAAAAATGGATAATTTTGACCCATACAATGTATTGTTGGCTATTGCTACAAATATCCCCCAGCGACTTAACACTGCTTTTGTGCTCCAGGGTCACAAATGTGAAACATGCCCTGATAAACAGCATTAGAGGAATAAACCGCAGCGTTTTTCAGAAATTACACGGTTCGATTTTTCCCCTTCACTTGACATCAGTTTTACCAATGATACCACCGCTGTTTTTTTAGGTCATGTAACATATTTAGCTAAATAAAGATTTCTGGTTAGTCGCTCCATTTGCAGCTGAATAAGCGTGTCTTCAGACAGCGGCTCTCACCTTCTCTCCCAGCTCGTTAATCGCTTTCTCGATGTCTGTGAAGTTCATTCCCTCCACGCCTCTGATCACGGGAACCACGAGCCCCTGAGAGACGAGAAGGAGACGCGGATGAGAACGTGTTCAACACACACGACCCAGAAACAACCCCTAACATAACAGCTGAACTTCATGAAGCTGCTCTACACAGAAAGCACATCTGCACATTAATAGTGAGGATAACCAAATATCTGCTGTCCTTTCACTGCCATGGAAATAATGTCACCAGTCTAAAGTAGGATTTTTTTGTTAATGCTCTTGAAAGAAGTCTCTTCTGCTCACCAAGGATACTTTTATTTGATCAACAATACAGTAAAAACAGTGATATTGTGAAATCTTACAATAACTTTTACATGTGAATATCTGTTCAAATATCATTTATTGCTGTGATCAAAGCTGAATTTTCAGCATCATTACTCCAGTCTTCAATACTTGTATCCAGCAAAGACACATTAAATCGATCAAAAGTGTCAGTAAAGACATTTATAATGTTACAGTAGATTTCTATTTCAAATAAATGCTGTTCTTCTGAACTATTTTATTCATCTGTGAATCCTGAAAAATAAAATACATCACAGTTTCCACAAAAAATGAATGAAGTATCTATTTTTTTCCACAAACATTTAAAAGAAGTCTCTTCTGCTCATCAAGGCTGCATTTATTTGATAAAAAATACAGTAAAAACTGTAAAATTTTGAAATATTAAAACTTAAAACAGCTGTTTTCTATGTGAATATCTGTTAAACTGTAATGTATTTCTGTGATGCGCAGCTGTATTTTCAGCATCATTACTCTGATTATTATCAATGTTGAAAACAGTCGTGCTGCACAATATTTTTGTGGAAAACTGTGATACATTTTATTTTTCAGGATTCACAGATGAACAGAAAGTTCAAAAGAACAGCATTTATTTGAGATATAAATCTTTTGTAACATTATAAATGTCTTTACTGACACTTTTGATCAATTTAATGTGTCCTTGATGAATAAAAGCATTAATTTCTGCACAAGAGGAATAAATGTGTAGGATTTACCTTCGGTGTCGCGACTGCCACACTGATATCCACATAATCCCGATACACGATCTCTTTGGTTGTGTCATCAATGACTACAGATAAAACAACAGTTAATAGCTTTCAATGTATATGTGATTTGTTCTTTACGGGTTATTTGATTAATTACTTGAAAAACACTTTGAAAAAAATCCACAAATCCTATCGTGACCAGTGTCATTTTATTATCACTGCCATACTATTCGTTTTTAATATTTTGAATTAATTTTTATATTTTCTTGTTTTTTCTTGTCTTGTTTTTAATTTTAAAGTTTTAGTAATTTTTAATATTAATTTGTATTAGTTGTATTTTATTTTAGGCAACTAGCTGAAATAAAACTAGTTGAATCATTTATTTCAGTGAACATTTATTTTATTGGAAGCAAAACTAAAAGCATAAAACAAACTTTTGTTAGTTAACTATGACTCTAATGGGTACAGCAACCCTGCAGTTCTATTTCAGCGTTCGGTCAGACACGACCAGCAGGTACATGCTAGTATCCGATGAAGAACATGAAATAGAAAATATGTTTTAAACTTTTCAAAATCCTAAAAGTTTGTTCATTTTCAGGTTTAAATTAGACTTTGAATAACAGATTTACAGTGTGACCCTACTGAATGCCCTGTGTGTGTGTGTGTGTGTGTGCACAGGTTTATCTATTCTGGTGGGGACTTAAACCTGAATACACACAGACTCATGGGGACTTGTGTCACCGTGGGGACCTAAATTGAGGTCCCCATGGGTACAAAAGCTTATAAATCATACAGAATTAGTTTTTTGAGAAAGTAAAAATACAGAAAGTTTCCTGTGAGGGGTAGGTTTAGGTTTGGTGTAGGGCAATAGAAAATACAGTTTGTACAGTATAAAAACCATTATGCCTATGGAGAGTCCCCACAAGGATAGCAAACCAGACATGTGTGTGTGAGAGAGAGAGTGTGTGTGTGTGTGTGAGAGAGAGTGTGTGTGCGTGTGTACAGGTTTATATATCCTGGTGGGAACTTAAACCTGAATACAGACAGACTCATGGGGACTCGTGTCACGGTGGGGACCTAAATTGAGGTCCCCACGGGTAAACAAGCTAATAAATCACACAGAATTAAGTTTTTTGAAAATCTAAAACACAGCAGAAGAGGCTTTAATAATACACCGTATAAACAGTGTCTGTCATGATGCAGCCGCCGGAGCATGCAGCTCTCTATATAGGGGACTTCTTCCCTGCAGAAGATATATATACTGTATATATAACCTGCAGAAAGACAAAGGGAGAGAGAGAGAGAGCGTCTGGAGGGAGGCGTGTGTGTGTGTGTGAGAGAGTGTGTGTGTGAGTGAGTGTGTGTCTGTGTGTGTCTGTGTGTGTGTGTGTGTGTGTGTGTGTGTGTGTGTGAGAACGTACCAGCGTTAACAGCAGGCTGGTCTGTCAAAGCGTAGGCCGCCGCTTTCACAAACACAGACATGAAGCCCAGTTTGATGCCATGTTTCTTCAGGAAAGCATCTTTATATTGTTTCCTCATCTCGGTGATGTTGCTGTCACGGAGGAATACAGAAACACGTAAGACAACGGCAGCCAAGCATTACAACAAGGAACAGTTACTCACTCATGTTGTTCCAACTTTCTTCTGTCAAACAGAGTTGTGGAACTATGACGTCACTTTGTAGGCAAAAACCCGGAAGCGATTTAGCATTTTAGCACGTCCGGTTCCATCGTCCCAGAGTCAATGGGTTTTTTGAATGGGAGTTTGGTTAAATCCCTAAAATAAGGTCCGTGGTTCACACAAGCTCAAGATACTTTCACGTTTTATTCTACAACATAAAACACACCAGTTATACCCCACTCGTGATTTATTAAAACTGTTACGTTTCGGTTGCTAACAAGTTGGTAAATGGGACTACAGGCGCAGTCGGAGACATTAAACATCATCACGCCGAACAGTTTTTCAATTTACAGTATTTTCCAGTCGTAGTATAATTTATAGTACAATTAATTGTAGAATAACCAATTAATAGTTTCCTGCATTTTATATTGTTGTTCGACAATGTTTATTGCTTTGCCCCGAAACAAAACGATAGATGAAATGTGGTACTTTATTCACTAAAATAAGTTTGATTTTACCATATCCAAAAACTCGCTCACTCTGCTGTTATTTAGTAGATTAAATGCACTAGAATTTTAGTGAATAGTACGTGAAGACATGTTTTTAATTAATATTCATATTAATCAAGGATTTATAGACTGTTAATGCACTTTATTTCAAAATGTACAGAAATACGTGCTTTCATATGTCCTTTAGTTATGATCATTTCATTTATTCACTATATTATTTATTACTAATGTCTCATTTCAGTTTTAGTTTGGCTCTAGTTTTGTATTTATTCCAGTTTATATGAAAAGGTTCATGTAGCGTGGATTAAAATTCATATACAGAGTAAATCCCTTTCACTGAACACGTTAAAAATAAGTTTGAAAAAGTTGTCGGGAGCAGGTGGTGGTGACGTTGAAGGCGAGCGACCGTGCTGGTGCAGTTCGTTTATAGCCCAAGTTTAGCTTTTAAACGTGGGGTAAGCGATTTCTGGTAGCCTATGTTGACATTTGAAATCACCAAAACAAACACGCCCCTACCCCAAAAGGGTCTCGCCCCTATTTTGATAGCTCCGCCCCACACAGACGTACACAACCCAGGCAACGATTAGTTCTGTGAAACAAAGCAAAACCAATGTTACACCGTGTCTACACCGGACGCGAGTGGCGCGGCGCGACAAAATACTATAGAACTCATTATAATCAGTGATGCTGTCTACACCATAGATATATATA
>NW_015638033.1:122554-123157 GCF_001515625.1 Sinocyclocheilus rhinocerous | reverse complement strand
AACCCAGGCAACGATTAGTTCTGTGAAACAAAGCAAAACCAATGTTACACCGTGTCTACACCGGACGCGAGTGGCGCGGCGCGACAAAATACTATAGAACTCATTATAATCAGTGATGCTGTCTACACCATAGATATATAAATATATCTATGGTCTACACTGGATGCGGCGCGGTGCGACAAATTCCCGACAGAAAACTGCTGCCGCGTTCTATTCATGACGTATTGACACAAATTTCTAATGATTTTCAACGGTCGCTTTGTCGCGTCCAGTGTACTAGACAGACTTTAGCTGTTGCGGCGCAGACACGGTGTTACTCACCTATCGAGAAGAAACAAAGCAACCTCAGCGTCCGATCGCAGGCCTTCCGCTCCTTGAGTTCTCTCCAGCGCAGGAAAGATGATTTGATATTTACACGGGTCCTACTTCTTGCCTTAAGCCTTCGTTTTTTCCCGCAGACGTTTTCCTCTTTTTTTTTTATCCACCATCTCTATTTTTCTGTCGCTCGGCTCAGCTAAAGTCCGTCCCGTGCACTGAACTCTCTCTCCTCCACATCATGAGTAGACACGCCCCTTACTGCTGATTGGCTACAAGTTTGTTTTG
>NW_015638033.1:106896-119449 GCF_001515625.1 Sinocyclocheilus rhinocerous | reverse complement strand
CCAGGCAACGATTAGTTCTGTGAAACAAAGCAAAACCAATGTTACACCGTGTCTACGGACGTGAGCGGCGCGGTGCAACAAATCCCCGACAGAAAACTGCTGCTGCGTTCTATTTATGACGTATTGACACAAACTTCAAATTATTTTCAACTGTCGCTTTGTCGCGTCCAGTGTACTAGACAGACTTTAGCTGTTGCGGCGCAGACACGGTGTTACTCACCTATCGAGAAGAAACAAAGCAACCTCGGCGTCCGATCGCAGGCCTTCCGCTCCTTGAGTTCTCTCCAGCGCTGGAAAGCTGATCCGATATTTACATGGGTCCTACTTCTTGCCTTAAGCCTTCGTTTTTTCCCGCAGACGTTTTCCTCTTTTTTTTTTATCCACCATCTCTATTTTTCTGTCGCTCGGCTCAGCTAAAGTCCGTCCCGTGCACTGAACTCTCTCTCCTCCACATCATGAGTAGACACGCCCCTTACTGCTGATTGGCTACAAGTTTGTTTTGCTATTCGGCCCGAATCAGTTTTCTAAAGCGTTTTTGAAAAATCGCTTACCCCACCTTTAAGTTCTGGTGCTTTTATTTAAAATTCATGAAAGTTATATTATTTTGTGAAGATTATCTTGATGGACAAAACAAGTAAGTGTAAATTTCATGAACTATGATTGAACACAGAGCTTATTTTTTGCGATAATCCAAAAGCCTATGGAAAAATCCTATTGGCTTTTTGTCGAGGGAACCAGAGCGATGCTAACAGCCGAGCCGCCTACAAAGTGACGTCATAGTTTCCCCACTCTATTCAAAAGCAGATGTTTAGCAGAATGTTCACGCTGCTCTTTACCATTCAATGGGAGCATATGCCAATTTACAGTCGACCTTTAAGCGTTATAACAGCAGCACATGTGACTGCTGCACTGTTTTCCAGGTCCTCTGAAATCATATGATGTTTTTGTGTGAGAAACAGACTGAAATTGAAGTTATCTACTCAAGAAACAGAACAAAACATCAAGTCATCAGATGACTTCAAAAGACTTGGATTACAGCGCATTTATAATGGTTGAGATATTTTACGTTCCTTTTGGGAGAACTGCTTAAAATACAATTAATATTCAGTGATCTGATGGATTAAAAGCCCTGATCTATTGAAGTGCACTGCACTGAACTACGGCTTCGAAAGTGTGCAGCGACGCCTGCAATCAGCCTGATAATTAAAATGAGGAAAATGTGTGTTTGGTTGAGTTTTAGTGAAGCGCTTCAGTTTACAGATGTTCATCCAGTCTTCAGCAACAGCCAGCATTACTGACTATACTTGGATTATTTGAAACAATCATATTCCCTTTAGCCGGACATTACTGAATATGATTGGAATATCTGAAACAATCATATTGGTTTTAACTGTTACCTTTTCAAACACATTAGATTATTATTAATCTATCAATGGTTTTGAAAGAAACATCTAAAGGTAATATGATTGTTTCAAATATTGACAAAATTGATGAGAAAAATAACAATTAGTTTATATTATTAAAAATGCATCAATGTAAAAGTTATTTTTCTCTTTTTTTGTCAACGTCAAAGCCCTTCGTTATCCTTTTAGATGTTTCCTTTTCAAAACATTGATAAAATAATTGTATTTTTAAGGATTTATTTTTATTTTTCTCATCATATATTTGTCAACAGCTCAAATGGCAAAGCATATTCAAATCATATTCATATTGCTTTTACATGTTTCTTTTTCAAAACAGTGATATGTTTAATAATCCAAGTGTTATTTTTCTCATCACCAGCACATTTGTATTAAAACCATTTAATCGCCATGACACGCACACCCACAAAAATGCCCATTCCTAATTTCTATTTTATTTAATTTTAGTAATCCCAGGAAAAACTCTTCAGCAATGATCTGCATCAAGCAAACTCCTCGGTTTGAGCATTTAAGGTGCGTCTCCTTACTGAAGCACTGATGGAGGATGTTGTGGACAACAGTCTGGCCAGGTTTTGAGTGAAAAGGGCCGAGACTGTAATTCTTTATTTTCCTGTCTCTAACACCGTTTAGCCTCTCCGGTTTCTCCGCTAACGGAATTAGGACCGTCCCAAGACACGCGCTCTCAGAGAAAGGAGAGAAGACGTGATAAAAATCTTCACTTTCCAGAGCCTTCAAATCTTATTGGCCTGTCATAATAGCCCATAACGTTCCGGGCGTCTCGCACGCTCCCTCCGCAGGCGCGTCTCGGGGGACACCGAGGCAGATGCTCGCGGGCCGCAGACGAGCGCGCTCCTTCGACTCCAGACCGGCAGAGTCTTCCTCCAACCCATCAATGCCAACCAGATTAGCGGCAGAACGGCTGAAAGCCAATACGGCCATTTGCGCTGGGGAGAAATCCTCAAAGTGTCCTCTTCAGGGGTTAGCGAGGGAGGTTGTGGACATTAACGTTTCCTTGTAAATTAATAAAGCCCATTTTGCCCTTCTTATCTTTGTTTTGACCAACATTAGGACCAAATATTTACATTCGGCGCTTTAAGTGGGGATCGCGTTGCAGAAATCTCTTCCTGTAGACCAGATTCCAATCTATAACCATTTGGATGGGCATTGCGGAGCTTCTAATCAGGTTTGGCCAATAAGCAAAATTTTCACAGGGCCGTCGACAGACCTTCCTATGTGTCAGTGCACGATACTGCACACTAGCAGGCAGAAGTTTAGACACGTTTATCTGATTTAGTGTTGTTCAGGCTTACAAGTCTGTTTGTGCACAAATATAAAGTATGCATATGTAACTGTAACTATCTTTTATTATTACTCTTTTTTTAATTCATTGAGTTGGAGCAGATATCTAGACAAAGAAGAAGCTCAAATATATAATTTGTGTCACGTAGGGCTGGGTTGAAAACATCGATTCCTCGATTTTAATCGATTCTCATTTTAATGAAACAATATGTTCGATGTTTTCAGTTGATGCGTCAACAAAACGTCACTAAACATTATTTGTAGCACGCCAGCCATCCAATAAATGCAATAAGCTTTGTGCAGCCTCGTGTGAACCGATCACCTCTTCCTCTTTACTACTACTTACAGCACCAAATAAACATGAATGAACATCAAGGGTTGGGGTTGAAAGCAACACAATAACTTACTGAAATGAATCATGTCTCATGTAATCAGTGATTCAACCGCCGAAAGACGTCAATTAAACAACTTGTGATCAACAATGTTACACAACATCACACTTTATCTCAGGAAAGACATTCAATGTCCATAAACTCGTTAGTCAGATAAAAAAAATAACTCTAAAGAAGAGCATTTTGATAAATATATGCACTATATTACATATATTTTTTACTATTTTTTAAATTTTATTATTTTTTACTGAATATTTAATGTATGTTTACATAAATCCATTATGATATCCACTGTTTAAATGTTCATATTTCGACAACAACCTGGAGTAGACAATTATATCATTAAATATAAATTAATACATTTTTATTATATAATAGATTTTTATTATAAAAACTGCCATAAGTGCAATTTAAATGTTTGTTAACAAATCAATTTAACATAGTAATGTACTAACAGATAGGGCTTATTTTATAGTTTACAGCTTTAAGTTTGATATCCAATAAATAGATAGATATATATAGATATCGAATCGAAGTGAGATCAAAATCGAATCGAACTGCAGGCTAGTGAATGGAAATCAAATGGTGAAATTTGTCTCAATACAGAGCCCTAGTGTCATGTTTTCATCTCCACATTATCCCCAGACTTCCATTTGTGTTATTTCAAAGTTAATCACTTTTTTTCCTGAAATGCAGAAAATCCTATTAACAAAACTGAGTAGGTGAGCACCAACCTTTGACTGGCAGGGTATTAAAAACACATTTCAAAGAACCAATGACTGTATAATCTTGCTGGTTTGCTGTTACAGACCTCATATCGACTTCATTGAAGGTTGTCAGCATGGCACAGGTGTTCTGCGCTTCCTTCAGCCGCTGAGCGATTCGCTGTCTCATGCGGTTCATCTTCACCTGCAACAAAACCACAAGTGGGCTGAGCAAGGGAACGCTGGGCCTCAGCAGAATTTGTGCTACTTTTAATATAATTTCATGCAAAAAGCACTGTTAATATAGAGACCATTTCAATGCACTTTTTTATATTTGGCCATTGAGTTTCTTAAAGAGCACAGATAGAGTGATTGGGGTCACTGATTCAATAATTAGGCATCACTCAAAATGTTCATGAAAATCTCCAAATGGCATTTAACACTGTTACACATATACAGAGACATTGAAATACATACATTGCATTTCATTTGGTAAACGACGCCTTGATTATTTTTCACATTTATACTGTTTTAGTTCTTGCATTAAACATTTTGAATCAAATGGCGACAATGCAATAGGCTCTACTAAACACATTAATATGTTTATATATATATATATATATATATATGATATATGTTTGATTATTATCCAAATAAATGACTGAAAAAGGCATTATTTTGGAGGTCTCCCATAGACCAGTGTTTGTATTTGTCATCTTGTTTGGTCACTAGTAGTGAATGCCTGCATTAAGGCCTCCTAAATTAATTTTAGTAGTGTAGTATAATTTTATGTAATGCCATATCAGCATCTTAGGCTATTTTAATGGCAAAAACTCAATTACAAAAATACAAATATCACATCAATACAATAAAAACCAAGCAAACAAACAAACACAGCAAGTAATATTATATAAGATTTTTTAAATTAACATACAATAAAAATTCTAAAACCTTTTCAGGCAAAATCTTACTAAATAGGTCCTTAAGTGAACTAACTTTATAAAAGAGCTTTCAATTTGCATTAAAACCGGGACAGTCCAAAAGAATATGTTTCCTAAATTAATTTTAACTAATCTGATTGTCCTGCAATTAAACTAACGTTTAAGTGACAAACAGATCAATATGAAACTAAAAAAATAACATCAATGCTTGCTTTAAAGTCAAAAGTGGACCTGAATGGTGCACTCGAGTCCAGCACAGCAAGTGTTTACAAACTGGGGTATGCGATATATGTTGTATAGTAGTATGCACATCTTCACAAACGTTCATCAGCGTGTAACCTGCACAGTGTGTCGATGCAGACAGCAGGTGTGAGGAGTCTTACCCTGTGCTCTGATCGGGCGGCTTTGGCTCCGGCGTCAGTGTCAGCAGCAGCAGCAGGAGCTGCAGTGGGTTTGATGGCTGAAACTACAACACAGACACAAGGCAAGAGCGTTTCATGTCAAACGTTTAGTCGAAGTTAATATCACAATACACCAATCTCAAGCTCTACTGAACAGCACCATCTATGATGCACCTATGATGAGATTTCACCATGTAAACGGGGGAAACTCCTGACCTGGTTTGGACTGGATGGGCTGGGCCGGCACAGGGGGTACAGGGGGCATGCTGGTGGGGATGGGCCCTCCAGCAGCAGCAGCAGGAGCAGCAGGAGGAGGAGGAGCAGCAGGAGGAGGCACAGTCTCTGCTGCAGGAGGAGGTGCTGCTGCCGTCTTAGCAGCTCCAGCTGAAACACAGTCAGAGCTGAAACCACTGCAGCAAAGCAGCACTCATTTATAATAATAATCACTTCCTAGCACGGAAAGTCCAGACGCTTTATTTCTGGTTATGGTTAAGATGAAGATGGACTTTTTAAATAGGGGGTTTTCTTCAGCTAATAGCTTTATTAAAACTTGTACATTTAATTGTTGTAATACTCCCATACTTCTTATATCTTAATATGTGATCTTAGTCCATCATCATAATTTTTTTTTTTTAAATCCCAAGCTCTCTCAAGTAAGGTTTCCTTGGCTTTAATAAGTTTATTCACATAGTGCTTGTCACATTTCAAAGCAGCTTCACATAAAATCAATGTTTCAGTGTTACAAACAGGAAGTATTCTGTTATTGGTCAGAGTTAAAGCATCATCCATATGGCGGTAATATAGAGCAAATGTTATCTGGTTAGTAAACATCATGTAATCAGTTAAACACACACTGAACATGTTAGGAAGTGACTTCAGCTTATGATTGTAATGATTACAATATAGTCCAGGACATTATGCCCCTTTTTATAAGATGTAATATTGGTGTTGGGTGTCCCCAGAATGTGTCTGTGAAGCGTCAGCTCAAAATACCCCACAGATCATTTATTATAACATGCTGAAAATGTCATTTTTGGGGCGTGTCTAAAAAAGTGCTGTTTTGGTGCGCATCACTTTAAATGCAAATGAGCTGCATATTCCCGCCCCGTCTCCAGAAGAGGGCGTGGCGTGTACATCTCTGCTTTGCATACCTACAGCAATAAACAGTAGAAGCAGCATGACTGAGAACGAGGGAACCGGTGTTCGGCCGTACATGTTTGAACCAGAGTCACACAGATGAAGGAGAAATAAAATACGGTTCAAACGTTAGCGAAGCACTACAACGGCATGATTTTGAGGCACATTACCTTCAAAAATAAAAGTAATCCACTGCGTCCTCAGTGGCTCAGATGTTGAGAGAAAATTGCATTGCATTGCTTACAAGACATTGCTGATGTTACAGCTTCTCAAGCACGAACAACCAAATCCAACTCGCTGAGGGCGGAAACTACAGTAACGCAGGCCTGTCAATCAGCGGCCGTGGGCGGGGCCTAAACAATGTGACATCAAAACGGCAGGTCTAATGAGACTGGTTTGGTTTAATGGGGATTAAAAAATGAGTAGTTAGTGGATTTTCATCATTGTAGGGTGGTTGTGTTCACACACTGCCAACACACATTTATGAACAAACACCATGTAAAAGTGGGTTTTGCATAATTAGTGCCCTTTAATATATATTTAGCAAAAATAAACACGGCTGACCTCCTTTCTTGAGTTTGAACAGAGGAGTTCCTCCTTCCACTTTGCCTCCGTCAGGAACCAGCAGCTCCTCGATGACTCCTGCAGCTGGAGAGGGAACCTGCACCGACGTCTGCAGGACATTTACATTTACACATTTAGCAGACGCTTTTACCCAAAGTGACTTTCAAATGAGGACAATGGAAGCAATCAAAATCAACAAAAGAGCAATGATACGCAAGTGCTATAACAAGTCTCAGTTAGCTTAATGCAGTACACGTAGCAAGGTTTTTAAAAAAAATCATATAATAAATAAAAAGAAAACAAATAGATAGAATACAAAAAGATTAGAGAAGCAAGTGTTAAGGACAGTCACAACTCACCTTAACTCAACACTACACACACACACAGAGTCACAGACTACAGATACATAACGCCAAACAAACGCGGCAGAGATTTCTGTGAAGTTTGCACCTATAGGTTTAAGGGTTAGGTTTATATATGGTGCTAGGTTTGTATATGAACTTTAACTGAAAGATAAAGAGTTGTCCTGTGCACCGTGTTCAGAGGAGTGAATCTGTGCGTCTGAAATCACACGTTGTCTGAGTGCGTACTACAGTATTTTTGAAGCTTGACTTGCTTCGAGACCGTTCATATGGTGTTTTACGAATACTATGAATTCAGACATTCTACTCTTTTTGTTTACCGTTTTTCGCATACTCCATAGTATGGAAGTATTCAATGTCAGATGCAACGAGTGTTCCTGCAGTTTATGGTTTGCAGCCTTTCTGCTGTAGTCAAACTGAATGTTTTTAGGTGCATTTTTTGATTTTTGTATATTTTATACAAAATGCTTAGGATAGAATATATAGACTTAAATTGTGCACATTGTTATTTTGAGGACACTGGAAATGAAAATGTGATGAATGCATTTAGAGAATAATTATTACTCGCAGCCCTGTTTAGCTAACTACTTGTCAGATTAAACTGCATACACTTTCAAAATCGAGTTTTGTTCCTCAAACTAAACTCAAGGTCTTATCTCCTTGAGGTTCAACAACAACTCCACTCCAGCGGTCGGGATGCTCTTAAGGAAGCCCTGTAATGTTAGACAGATGTAGAGTCATGTTCATCTGACGGGTTTCTTAACGGTTGCTGAAATAGGACACACTCTTGCTACCAAAAACAGCCTGGAACAGAAGGCAGGTGTCCAGAGGCACGGTAGCAAAGGTTGAACTATTTTTAACTTGACACATTTTCTTAAATAAATGCAATGCTCAACACTGCACTAACAGTGAGACGCTACACAACAGCCAAAGATGCACGTCTGACAAATGTGTACACACACCAACGATTAAACCGTAATTGTGAACATTCAAAACGTTTAACAGAATGTGCTTCTTACCTTATCGGTCTCAATTTCACAGACGACCTCATCTTCAGAGACTGTGTCTCCAACAGCTAAAGACACACAGAACAGAGTGAATGGGGTCCAATGGGGCGGGACGTCTGTCCTGCACACCTGCTGAACTCATCTTACCTTTCTCCCACCTGACGTCTCCCTCCGTGACAGACTCCGCAAACGCTGGTGTTTTCACTGTAATAAGTTCATTCCCTGCAATTACAGAAGACAGTTGATGTGTAAGTTGTGTGCTGTGCAACTGTAGAAAGGTGTTAACCAACAGAGAGCTCTCTAGAGTGTTTACACCACTGAATAGGGTTTCTGCAGGTTTCAGGAAGGTAAACGTAAAACGTTTTTATTTATTTTTTACATTTAAGGACCAAATGGAAGGGAACACAAAAAAATGAGAAAATGATTTATGGCAACACTTCACATTTTGTAAAAACCCAAAACTTCCAACAGATCGCCATGACTTTTTAATTAATTTAACAAAACATCTTTGATTACTGCAAAAAAGTGAATGTTCTTCCTCAGTATTTCTGTCTTGTTTTCCAGTACAAGTGTCTAAAGAATCAAGATGCATTTACTGGAGAAGCAAAATGATACAAGTCATCTTGTTTTCTGAGAAACTGATCAAGATGAAGTGAATTTGATTAAATCAAGAACAAATATCTGACAATGGGCTCAACTGAATTTAAATGGGAAAAAGTTTTCATACCCCATTGGCAGATATATGTTCTTATTATAATCAAACTCATTCAATTTAATCATAAATTGTTTTCTGAGAAACTCAACCAGACTTTATATCTTCATTTTGCATCTCAAGTAAATGCATCTTGATTTAAGTATGTTTAGATATTTGTACTGGAAAACAAGACAGAGGATGATAATAATGTTTTTGCAGCGAATGCAGCATTTAATGCCATGACTATATAAAGATTTTCTGCTCCAAGAATGAGCACATCTGCAGTAGCCTTCATTGAGCAGATTATATTACAGGTAATGAATAATAGAGCTGTGATTCATGTCACAATCACTTAAAGTAATTAAAGCATTTCGAGTTTTGCCAGGTCTTGTGTTTTGTATGATTCATCACATCTTAATATTCACCATCGTCTAGATGTTGCGTCTCAATTATTGAATGAAAATGAAATTAGACAACTTCGGTATTTATATTACTGTTATAGTGTGTTGCTGCCAGGCCAACTGTTTTGTACATTGTAATGGATTATTTTTTGTTATTTAAGATACTAAAGATAACATACAGATACAATTTTATTCGACTGGCTATATGCTTAATAAATGGCAACTTGCCACACAAGTAAATTACTGGACAGTAAAATTTGAGTAAAAAAAAAATATATATAACAGCCCAACAGCAACACAACAACATGAGCATGTAAGTAAGTGATAATAAGCAGGCAGAGGGTTGTTACTGCAAAATATACCTCAATGCTAAGCAGCAGATTCTCGTATCACCCTATTTTGTGATAGCTGCCTACATATTATCCGGCTTATTACACGGATAACTTTACACAAAATATTGGCTTCACTTATATACACTGGCAGTCAAACATATGGAATAAATAAGTCTTTTTAAATGTTTTTCAAAGAAGTGTCTTCTGCTCACCAAGGCTTTGATCAAAAATACAGTAAAAACAGTAATATTCTGAAATAAGCCTATTATTAGAGTTTAAAACAGCTGTTTTCTATGTGAATATCTGTTAAACTGTAATGTATTTCTGTGATGCGCAGCTGTATTTTCAGCATCATTCCTCCAGTCTTCAGTGTCACATGATCTTCAGAAATCATTCTAATATACTGATTTGCTGCTCGAGAAACATTTCTGATTATTATCAATGTTGAACACAGTTGCATTTTCCGATGTCTGTCCAAGTATTTTCAATTTGTTGAAATACTATACATATTTTATTATATGTAGGGTTGGGTACCGAAACCAGGTACCAATATGGCACCGGTACCTATGTAACCGGTATGTACTAGAACCGAATCCGAACGCAGATTTCGGTGCCTCATTTCGGTGCCATGCCCGAGCGATTGATTGAAATATTTGTCCTCTGGTTCTCCGAAATGGACGTAAGAAACATCATCGCGGCACCGCACGTGAAAAATAATTTCCCGAATGAGAAAAATGCACGTGAACTCAAGTCGGAAAGCTCTAATAATACAAATCCAACACATCTTTGTAGTAATGAGATGTTGTTTTCACATTCAATAAATTAGGGTGACCATACGTCCTCTTTTCCCCGGACTTTTTGGACCTACAAAAATGCATCCGGTCGGGATTTCTTAATAGCCCAAAATGTCCGGGATTCGGCTGTTTTCTTAATCCCGCTCCCGCTGAATCTCTGACCATTGCCGCCTGCTCCCGCAACATGTGTTTCGCTCCCGCGATTTTTGTGTCCACTCCTTTAAACATTCTAATATTGCATATCATTTTGGCGCATCAGGGAGGCATCTCAGTGTGCGGTGCATTTAAATATTTTTGAATGAGCGTTTGCGCTGTTTACTTACACTTTCGATTTCGCAATCACACGCACTCTGTGTAAAGGGAGCACATCTTACAAGATCAGATATTTGTCAATGAGCTCAGGATCTGTTGAGCAGCAAATACTCCAGCATGGTCTTGTCAGTCATCTCTCCTTATTCTCGACCTGTGATCAGTCAAAGCTGACTCCGGTAGCTCTTGTTGGATGCAGGGTTGCCAAGTCCGCATTCTTTTCACAGAATTGGGCTACTTTTAAACTGTTGCCATAGGTTGATTTTCCCAAGTGGGTTAAAGGTTTGAAATATTGCATAAATTACATTTGACTGAAATGCTTGTATTGAAACATTTTGCATTCTACCTATGATAAAACTCAGGAGGCCAGTATCGGGCCCGATACCGATACCAGTATCGGTATCGGTGCATCCCTAATTCTAATGCTACTTCTAATTTTATCTGCTTGTTTTTTTTAATTAAAAAACTTGACCCTCTAACATTTGCACTCTCTATTCTATTTCTGTTCTAATGGCCAATCCATAAACGGCACCGGAACCGTTTTAAAAGTATCGATTTGGCACCGGTATAGAAAAAAACCCAAACGATACCCAACCCTAATTATATGTATTTTTTTTTTTTATCTGAGCTGAACATGAAATAATAACCAGCAGATTCCTATGAAATTAACTTATAACGAAATAATAAATAAAGCAGAGGACCTTAAAATCAAGACTTGTGTGTATCAGTGACGGCTGACCCTGACCTTCAGAAGAAAAGTGACCTTAAATAAGTGAAAGAATTGTGTTGACTGTACGATACAAACACCAAACTGTGAAGGGAATGGTACACAGTCTAATCGTGACTAAAAAGCAAGGCAAACTGATGATGATGATGCTGCTGAGACCTTGTTTTAGGGCTGATACGTACTGTGAGCGGTCGTGGTGTTGAAGTATCTGATCTGATAGACGCTTGACCGGGTCTCACAGCTCCTGAAAATCAACAGCACAACACAATCCAGTCAGATCCTGGACTCTGTATCTGCTGGGAACACCAGGAGCGAGGAATCCTCCGGGAGACTTCAGAGATACTTACGGGCTGTTCTTGACGGTGACACACTGACTCGCTGTTATACCTGGAGGAAAAACGAGACACAGGAACATCTAATCAGGTTTGTTTCCACTGTCAGAGAAAGATACGAGACTGTTACACTTGTACTTTTACAGAAAACACCTTCTATGTCATGCAACTCAGAGGAAATATCCTCAGCTATCTCACAACTCACCTGATGTCGCCCGTCTTGCGAGAACACTGTTACCCTAGAGAGAAGAACAAGATGACACCAGTGCATCAGTGAGCAGAATGAGAGCACTGACCAAGCAGCAAAACAAACAGCAATGCTCATCATAGGGCTGGGCGATATAGCTAAAAAATGTATCAACGATAGGGCTGCACGATAAATCGAAATGGAATCGAGATTGCGATTCGACAGAAGCTGCTGATTGTCATGCGTATCTTTCAGTGAAGCACGGTTCTGTGATCAGCAGTAAATCTCCATCCGAAGGCCAGAGGGCGCTCTCGCGCTGAAACTCCAGATACGCCTCGCAGAAGAAACTCAGAAAATCGCTGCAGCTGAATAAACAGAAGATTCAACAGCTTTCGTTGATTCAGCGTGACTAATAAACACACGACTACGGCAATATACGGTTTATCTGAGTTCTTATTATTATCATTTTCATTAAAATAAAGTATATTTATAATGCAATGGCTTTATCACTGCTTAAATACTATGAAATATGTTGCGTGCCTTATTCTG
>NW_015638033.1:105825-106670 GCF_001515625.1 Sinocyclocheilus rhinocerous | reverse complement strand
AATAACAAACCATTAAAATGCAACAACGTCACTTACATTATCACCGCATCTCACGCGCCACTGATGACGCTCCCTGACGCACTCCTAACGTTCAAATGTTTATTTTAAATTTGACTAATACTCATTCTTTATGACGCTCTATGTTGAAGGATCACATGCTGCAAATTCATTGTTTTATCTACATTAGATTAAAGATACGTTTAAAATTCCAATAAAATGTTCAAGTTTTATGAATTAACCTTTTTTAGAATGAAAATTAATTACACAAATAAAAGAACAAAAAAAACATGGAACTGTGGTAAAAAATAAAATGGGTTTCATAATAATAATAATGCTGTAATGGGTTTCACAGAAGAGCTCATAATGCCAACATTTCTCTAATATTTTGAATGAATAACGCAGCAGCGGCGCGTCTCGTGGGCAAGACTAACAAAACATTAAAATGCAACAACGTCACTTACATCCTCATCACCGCATCTCGCGCGCCACTGATGACGCTCCCTGACGCACACCTAACATTCAAATGTTTATTTTAAATTTGACTAATACTCATTCTTTATGAAGCTCTATGTTGAAGGATCACATCCTGCAAATTCATTGTTTTATCTACATTAAAGATACGTTTAAAATTCCAATAAAATGTTCCAAGTTTTATGAATTAACCTTTTTTAGAATGAAAATGAATTACACAAATAAAAGAACAAAAAAAACATGGAACTGTGGTAAAAAATAAAATGGGTTTCATAATAATAATAATGCTGTAATGGGTTTCACAGAAGAGCTCATAATGCCAACACGACACCCTTCAGACACTATTCTGTTTCCCAAACAAACAAAAATGAAAT
>NW_015638033.1:104130-105158 GCF_001515625.1 Sinocyclocheilus rhinocerous | reverse complement strand
GTGTTTTCTAAAAGTTTAAACTGTTTTAACTTTGCATGGCTTTCTATACATCTCTCGTGTGAGACGCGAGTGCAGCAGACATATTTGTCCGCCTAAAAATGCGCTGAATATGCGTTCTGTGTGAATGGCTTGGTTTTAACCAAATCAAGATCATCTCCGCATTGAGCTTCTGCATTTCTCTAATATTTTGAATGAATAACGCAGCAGCGGCGCGTCTCGTGGGCTAGACTAACAAAACATTAAAATGCAACAACGTCACTTACATCCTCATCACCGCATCTCGCGCGCCACTGATGACGCTCCCTGACGCACTCCTAACATTCAAATGTTTATTTTAAATTTGACTAATACTCATTCTTTATGAAGCTCTATGTTGAAGGATCACATCCTGCAAATTCATTGTTTTATCTACATTAAAGATACGTTTAAAATTCCAATAAAATGTTCCAAGTTTTATGAATTAACCTTTTTTAGAATGAAAATGAATTACACAAATAAAAGAACAAAAAAAACATGGAACTGTGGTAAAAAATAAAATGGGTTTCATAATAATAATAATGCTGTAATGGGTTTCACAGAAGAGCTCATAATGCCAACACGACACCCTTCAGACACTATTCTGTTTCCCAAACAAACATATAAAACACAGCAGATGAATACAAACGTGTTCAGCAGCCTGACATCCCTGAAGCTGCATTTTAATTGAAGGAAATCCTCTGGATCTGTGTGCAATGTGCATCCGGTGGTTTGAAAATTAAATATTAAATTCTAAAGGAAGAATAGAATAGACATTTTCTTACATAAAGCTCAATATTTTATTTGAAAATATAAAATAAAATGTTCATAAAATCTAAAACATTAAAATATCATATAATAAAATATAATATTATTTTATTTTAAACTTTTGTTATTTTGCTGTTTATTACTGCTGAAGCTGCTTTGAAACAATCCCCATCGTATAAAGTGCTACAGAAACACGAACTGACTTTTTACAGATATATAAATATATAGTTAACCCTTTAACTGTC
>NW_015638033.1:101892-103556 GCF_001515625.1 Sinocyclocheilus rhinocerous | reverse complement strand
CGCGCCACTGATGACGCTCCCTGACGCACTCCTAACATTCAAATGTTTATTTTAAATTTGACTAATACTCATTCTTTATGAAGCTCTATGTTGAAGGATCACATCCTGCAAATTCATTGTTTTATCTACATTAAAGATACGTTTAAAATTCCAATAAAATGTTCCAAGTTTTATGAATTAACCTTTTTTAGAATGAAAATGAATTACACAAATAAAAGAACAAAAAAAACATGGAACTGTGGTAAAAAATAAAATGGGTTTCATAATAATAATAATGCTGTAATGGGTTTCACAGAAGAGCTCATAATGCCAACACGACACCCTTCAGACACTATTCTGTTTCCCAAACAAACATATAAAACACAGCAGATGAATACAAACGTGTTCAGCAGCCTGACATCCCTGAAGCTGCATTTTAATTGAAGGAAATCCTCTGGATCTGTGTGCAATGTGCATCCGGTGGTTTGAAAATTAAATATTAAATTCTAAAGGAAGAATAGAATAGACATTTTCTTACATAAAGCTCAATATTTTATTTGAAAATATAAAATAAAATGTTCATAAAATCTAAAACATTAAAATATCATATAATAAAATATAGTATTATTTTATTTTAAACTTTTGTTATTTTGCTGTTTATTCCTGCTGAAGCTGCTTTGAAACAATCCCCATCGTATCAAGTGCTACAGAAACACGAACTGACTTTTTACAGATATATAAATATATAGTTAACCCTTTAACCCCCATTTTTGAACATAGACGTGAAAGTGCCACTATCCAAACTTAATTGTTATAATTCATGAACGCTGTTGAATACAGACCTAAGGTTGGACTCTTTTTAAAGAAGACAATCAGCAGATTATTGCAGAAGTGGAATCATTTCAAAATATGAAAAAGTTATAGAAGTTTACATTTACTGTAAAGAAAATGCACTGTACTTTTTTTCTATTTTATATCAAATAAATATTTTTCAGAACAGGTTTTACGCTAAAATTGCTATAAAATTAAAGCCTTGTGTCTAAATAAATTGCGTTCCAAATTTGAAGTTGATATAAAAAAATTGAGGTTCCTTAGAGATTTTATTTGGGTGTTATACCACAAACAGCCACCGGTGACACCCAAACGCCATTGCATTTTATGGATGCATTTTTCTGTCACAAATGTCTAAATTTCTCTGTCAATATTACTTCTATCACAAATATGGATTCGTGAGACTCAGACCTTTCCACCGATATATATTTTGTCATGATTATAGAAAATTTTGATTATAAAAGACCGTAATACATTTTGTAATATGACACTTGACCCCGCCCACTTAGGGGGAGGAAACCGCCAAAAGATTTAAAAGTACGGTTTCCATGGTAACGCAATGTCCTATTTCAAAATGGAATGCATTTTGAGGTTTTAAGTTTTCAAATGATATGTGATAAAATATGTGATAGGAAAAAAAGAGCGCCAAGAGTCGCACAGCTGGGGCGGCGACAGAATACTGCAAATAAAGTTGTACGAAAAGTTGAAATTAAACACACTTATTTTACATATTTAGAAAAAAAAAATGTATGGCTGACATACTTTTAAAGTGACCTACAGTAGTCTAAATTGGGAAGCGGTGATAATTTCAGCTATAGCCAGTAATCTCAATATGACCAAATTACTTTTACTTT
>NW_015638033.1:86870-97249 GCF_001515625.1 Sinocyclocheilus rhinocerous | reverse complement strand
GCTAAACACTGAGACAAGAAATAAATACACTTACAAGCTGCTTTTAACTTCTGCTGATTGACTGCTTCTCACAAAGACTATTTCTTTACACTGTTTTGTTTTACACAAATTAAGGCAGATTAATTGCCCTGGCAGATATTATGAATACTGAACTCAAATGATATGTGATAAAATATGTGATAGGAAAAAAAGAGCGCCAAGAGTCGCACAGCTGGGGCGGCGACAGAATACTGCAAATAAAGTTGTACGAAAAGTTGAAATTAAACACACTTATTTTACATATTTAGAAAAAAAAAATGTATGGCTGACATACTTTTAAAGTGACCTACAGTAGTCTAAATTGGGAAGCGGTGATAATTTCAGCTATAGCCAGTAATCTCAATATGACCAAATTAAGGCAGATTAATTGCCCTGGCAGATATTATGAATACTGAATAAAATGACAGTGAAGGTGAAGCACAGAGACAGCAAAGCCTGACAGCACACACAACACAGACACCAGCAGACGCGGTCATTTCTGACTTCATGGTGACTTTCAGGCCTGTTATTACTGTATGGAGTGACAGCTCGGTCACGTGACGCTCCTCAGTTTACCTCACTCATCTACAGTGTGCATTTAAAGCTTGATGAACACACCGTATAGCACAGCAAAAGCGGGTGTGACCGTCATTAATGTGCTGTAAACTCTCTCTCTTTCTCTCTCTCGGTTCTGCTGCGAGTGTCCTGCTGCCCTTGGGCCCGCGGCCTACCGCTCACGCGCGTCATCACGCCGCCGGTTAACGGTCTTTCGGTCAGTCCGAGCGGCGCAGACGGCTCACACACACACGTACCTGTCGCAGGGCGGAGATCGAGCGCTCGAGGCTCCGGGTGAGACAGCGGGAACGGGACAACATGTCGTCGGGATGGACCGAGCTCACTGCAGCTCTCACGGCACAGCACCGGAAACAGCGCCGCCGCGAACCGGAAACAGCGCGGAGCATACCATGATGAATCAGAGAGGGGGGAGTGGAAAGTACCATTGATTTCCCACTCGTCTTACTTCTTTAGGCGTATGCATTTAGCAGACGCTTTTATCCAAAACAATCCAAAAGTGGAAAAATAGCCATTCTTCAAGGTTCCAACAATATTTGTGATATGCAATGTCAGATTTAATCAGTTGTTAATTACATATTGTCACACATATTGTTGGATCCTTGAAGAATGGCTTTTTTCCCCCCACTTAGGGCTTAATGCAGAGTTACCGTAATGCCTAATTCATTTTTTTTACACATCACCAGTTTCCGAGGCTCATTATTGTGTACGGAAAGTCCAGCATCTGCAGCCTGCGAAAACCATGAACCTGAGCCCGCCTGAACACAGCATGCACAAGCCGAGCGACGGCTGCGTGGACGGCAGCAAAGCCGAGCACTTGCTCCCCTGCTACCGCAGAAGCAGATACGACGAGCCTCTGGCGTCCTACCACAGCGGCTCCATCATATCTCACCTCCTGCGGAAAACCATTCACAATAAACTGACCTCGCTGGACAACAGCCTCCTTTACCTGCCCTCCTCAAACGCCAGCGGGCTCGATCCCGAGTCCAACAGCATCGATGATTTTGCTCGAGATGACCAGAGCTGCCTGTCCTTCAAAGACGAGGATCTGTCTGTGAGCGAGCACCTCCAAGCCAAACGCGCCCGGGTGGAGAACATCATACGAGGCATGGCTGCTTCGCCCAACGCCGACGGAGAAGCGGAGAGCGAGTGCGAAGCCGTCCGCTGTAGAAGAGACCTCCTGAAGGAGAACAAACGCAAGCAGAGGCTCCCCCAGCACCAGGAGCCCACTCAGTCCAACGCAAAGACCAGCAAAGACGAAGAGTGCCACAAACTCAAGGAGCAGCTCCAAAGCATGCAGCGTCTCCTGCATCAGCTCCAGGAGAAGATCTCGCACGTGCACGACCAGAATTACTCGGAGAGCGAGGAACGGGAAGATGCGAGGTCAGAGCTCTCGAGTCTGAGGCTGGATGGTGGATACAAAGACCGAGTCAAAGTGGAACCCGGTGGTTTCGGCTCCGACAGGGCGATGAAGAACCTCAAAGAGACTCTCAAGTGCGAGCTGACCAGGACTGTGAGCGAAAGCGTCGATATGGTCTTCAAGAAACTCTCCATGACCTTACTAAATCAGTCGCCGCACAGTCCGGAGTACTCGGAGAACGAGAAGCGAATCCCAGATGATTCCCCTTCGGAGCTGTCAGACGATGAAATCGTCAAAGCCAGGTCTGCGGAGCACTTTGAGAGCCACGGCCCGGAGCACCAGACCGAAGCCTTGTCCCTAGTGGTCCGTAAACCTTCCCTGAGCCAGGCTGTGAAGAGACCTTTCCCGCTCCACCAGACGCCTTTCCAGTTCGGCTACAACGCTCCTCTGCACGACAGCCAGATCCTGGAGCACCTGCTGAAGTACGGCCCTCACTCCACCTTCTCCGCAATGCCTTGCCTGCCGGCGTCTCTGGAGCGGTCCTCGCCGGACTCCATGGAGCATCCGTGGGAAAGCGTGGCCATGAGATCCAAGCTGAGCTCGGGGCATCTGGGTCAGCACCATCGCGTCGGACCTCCTGGACTGGTGTCGGTGGACGCGCTCTGCCTTCCTCACGTCAAGATGGAGTGTGGAGATCTGCAGAGCATGGCTGAGAGGAGCTCCTTCATGTCGCTCAATATATCCTTTGAACGCTTGAAGGGATGTTTCATCCAAAAATGATCATTCTGTCGTCATGTGGTTCCAAACCTGTATGACTTTTTTTTAGTTTAGGGACCAATTTTTACTTTTAACTAGCATGCATATGACTAACAAATTGGCTATTTATTAGTACTTATAAAGCACATATGTGACTCTGGAGCACAAAACCAATGTATTTTTGGTTATTATTTGATATGGGTCAAAATGATCGATTTTTCTTTTATGCCAAAAATCATTAGGATATTAAGTAAAGATCATGTTCCATGAAGATATTTTGTAAATTTCCTACCGTAAATATATCAAAACTTAATTTTTGATTAGTAATATGCATTGCTAAGAACTTCATTTGGACAACTTTAAAGGCGATTTTCTCAATATTTAGATTGTTTTGCACCCTCAGATTCCAGATTTTCAAATAGTTGTATCTCGACCAAATATTATCCTATCATAACAAACCATACATCAATGGAAAGATTATTTATTCAGCTTTCAGATGATAAATAAATCTCAATTTCTAAAAATTGACCCTTATGACTGGTTTTGTGCTCCAGAGTCACATATTAATGCCTTATTCTGCATGTGCATATTTCAGATCCATTAATCTCTACCCCATACCTAAACTTAACAACTACCTTACTGACTATTAATAAGCAGCAAATTAGGAGTTTATTAAGGCAAAATTTATAGTTAATAGTGAGAATTGGTCACTGAACTAAAGTGTGACCTTTTTTTCCTTCTGAGGAACATAGAACATGTTATTATGAGAAATGTCTCAGTATTTTTTGGTCTATACAGTGGAAGTGATATCTTAGAATATTGTAGTAATATCGTAAGAAATATCTTCTTTTTGGTGTCGCTCGGAAGAAAGAACGTAAGTCATATATTAGGGTGAACTGTCCCTTTAATACCAATAAATGTCAAAAATGATTGAGAAAAATTATATCTCTGTCACATGATTTGAAAGTACAAGAGGAAAATTGTATTGCTCAGAAGTTGCTCTTCTATATCTCATAAGAGTTCTTAGTTTTTTGTAGTGTTTTTTCTCAGATATTAATTCTGAAATTCATTAGTAAAAATAAAAAATGGTAACACTACAGGTTAGTTAATGCATTAACTAACATAAACTAACAATGAACAACATATTGTTTAAAGCATTTATAAATGATAAAATAGTGAATACATGACACATTTAATGTTTGTTTGTTCATAGCGCATTAACTAATGTTAAAAAACATACAACGTCTCATTTGAAAACATATTAGTAAATGTTAAAAATGAACATGATTAATAAATGTTGTAGAAGTATTGTTCATTGATAGTTCATGTTAACTCATTTAGTTCACTAATGTTAAGTGTTTCTATAAAAATAGTCAAAAATGACTCAGAGTTGTCATACAGTGTGAGCATGAGAAGTGTTTGAGAAATGTTTCATATTTCAGTCTTTAATAACCTGGCAAGCCGTTTGAAACACTGTCGAGATCCCTTTTCATCAGAAACACAAGGAGAAACTTCTCAAATCAGGAGAAAAGAGAAAACCCAGACTGAGATTTTTCAGGAGTCACAGGAAGGCTCTTTTATCTATGGATTATGTTCTTTGTTTAGCTTCAGCTGCTTTTGAAAAATCCCCCTCTTTGTTTAGTTGACTGTTTTTATTTAATATATAGTAGTTAACATTGAGATATTGCTGAACAAACCACCAGCTCTCGAGCTCGGCGAACAATCGTTGAGTTGAGTGCAGCGGTGAGCAGTTCCACTCACGCAGACTTCAAGGAGAATTTTTGCTTTGATCTCGGTAACCCCAAAGAAAATTGTAGCATCTTCTTTAATCTGGGCTCGGTAATGACTTTAAGTCCAGGAAAAGACAAATAAAAAGGAATACAAGGCTTTGATAAGAATTGTTAGGAACAAAAGCCAATTTTCAAAGGCAGAAAAAGCAACAGTTTCTCTTCTGGAAATTCTCTGATATTTTTTCCCCCCCCGCTCAGACTTGAAAAGGTGCGGAATATGTTTCTGCACTCTCGATGTGATTGGGATGAGAGAGGTCACTTTTGGTTGTTTGTGAACAGCAAGCTCTCAGCCGTCATTATACACCATCATCAATGCTCAGAGTGTCATATACATATGTGACGAAAATATCGCAGCATGCAGAAAGCTTGGCTTTTAAACATCATTAGATTTATATAATATGTGACCCTGGAGCACAAGCCCAGTCTTAAGTGTCAATTTTTCAAAATTGAGATTTATACACCATCTGAATAAATAATCTTTCCACTGATGTATGGTTTGTTAGGAGAGGACAATATTTGGCCGAGATACAACTATTTGAAAATCTGGAATCTGAGGGTGCAAAAAAATCTAAATATTGAGAAAATCATCTTTAAAGTTGTTCAAATGAAGTTCTTAGCAATGCATATTACTAATCAAAAATTAAGTTCTGATATATTTACGGTAGGAGATTTACAAAATATCTTCAAGGAACATGATCTTTACTTAATATCCTAATGATTTTTGGTATAAAAGAAAAATGTATAATTTTGACCCATACAATGTATTGTTGGCTATTGCTACAAATATACCCCAGCGACTTAACACTGCTTTTGTGCTGCAGGGTCACACATGCTTTGGAAATGATTTCAATATTGTGGCTCTTTTTATTTTTTATTAATAGCAGCTTTACGTTTCTGCTTCTTTAAGAAGCAACACGTTTCTTTTGCATAGATGCAATCAATGCAGAGAAGTGACCTCATAAGCTCTGGCTCCTTTTTAAAGAAAGAAACTCATTTTTAAAGTTCTGTTCAAATGTAAAGGGCGTAAGCTGATCCTCTCCATCCTCGCTGAGGAAATTTCATCTCAGTGTTTTGCAGCGAAGCAATTACTGCGAGCAGATATGGAGCAAATGGCTCAGATTGGAGGTCTCTAATTGAAGTCCTTAATCTAATTTGTTGGGCTCTTTTTCTAGTTAGCACATGCTGTCGTGTCTTAATCGACTCTCTGGTCAATACAGAGCTGTTCAGCTGTTCATTCATTTGGATGATGGATTGGACATACTGGTGCTTATTTGTTTGGGGACGTGCTAATGCTGTTTGATTATTAAAAATACACATGAATTGAGCTCTGTAAATTAATCTGTACATGAAGGGTAAGGCGGCTTTGATCACTGACTGTCATGTGTTTATGGTGAGGTTTTTGAGGCCTTAACTCTCCTCACATTCAGGAAGGTCTGACCCCAAACCATCTGAAGAAAGCCAAGCTGATGTTCTTCTACACACGCTACCCCAGCTCGAATCTGCTCAAGAACTTTTTCCCTGATGTCAAGGTATGTCTTGTTTGACCAGATTATGGTTCAGTAACACCTCTGTTAATGTTAATTATTGTGTTTCAGACACATTTATTTTATATACTTTTACAACTCATGTATCTTCATTAATTGGCATCTAATTTTGTGTTAATATTTTGAATCCAAGTGATTTTAGATGATTTTTAATGTGTAACTGTTTAATAGGATAAATATTATAATTGTATTATTTATTTAAATATTTATTATGCTTAATATTAATAATTTTTAAAATATATTATTTTATTATTTTATTTTTTTTTTATTTCTAATAAACAGTTACAATCAGGAGTCAAATCAATGTCTACCTGATTATTTGGATAAATAATATTTGTAAATAATAATAATAAATAATTAAATATGATTAATGTTATTTAAGAATAATAAATAATATTATAATATTTACCCTATTGATAAGTTACGCGTTAATAAGAGTATTGCTTTGGAAATCACTTTGAATTGTAATGGATTTGTTACGTGTGAATTAGAAATATGCATTCTGTTGCTTTGGCAAAAAAACTAAATAGAATATTAACACAAAATTAGACGCTTGAGCAAATATTCCTGAATGTTGGGGTGGCAATTCCTGAATTGCTGGTTTAACTTTGACAAAGTTAAAAGAGGAGTTTCTCAAGTCAGCAAAAGGAGACAAAAGAGGCGGCGGAGAGGAGCACAACCTCCTCTATTCAGCGTTAACCCTTCAGCTCGCCAGCTTTCAGCACACACAATAGCAGAGCGCTGAGCCGCGGATACTGAGGCCCTACAACAACACACGCATCCTGTGAGTGTGTAACCAGTCCTGAGGCACAAGTGTTGTGATGAGTCGACACAACAGCAAAACTCTGGTGCAACTGTGTTAGTTCATGACTCTCCTGTTGAATAGGTAGAGTATGTCTAAGGCCCAGTGTAAGGAAACTGTTCCACTTGTGCTTGGAAAAAAAAAATTTACTTTCAAGTACTACTGCCGTAACCAGCTTAGGCATTGCATCTCTCCAGTATTAGATGATCAACATGTTATTAAATGGCAGATAAATAAATAAATAAATTTATGCATTTAGCAGGCGCTTTTATCCAAAGCGACTTACATTGCATTCAGGCTATACATTTTTTATCAGATTCATGAACTATTATCCAAACATCCTAAATATGCACTTGCTAAGTACCATTAGTTTTTTTATAATTACTAACCCTAAGCCAAAGCCTTAAGCGCCATGCACATTATATATTATATAACATTATGCTATATATTGCTATATAAGGTTTCTGTGTGCTTTGTAATAAATTGCACATAATTGAAGAAACAAAATCTATTTGTTAAATTTTCATTGTTGAAAGTGTTCATTGAGTTAGCCAGCAAATATCACAAAACCACATCATACTGATATTTTGGTGTGAGGAAAATCATTGTGTGGTTGTGAGTGAATTACTGAGCTTGATAAAACCGTGAAATACTAATGAAGCCTGTAAGAGAAACTAACTTCAGTTTGAATCGTGTGGTCAGAAAGATCTGATGATGTTAAATATATATTTCCTTAAATGTAATGTCAGCTAGATCAAGCTATTATTTTTATAGGTGTAAGTGTCACTTGATAATGAATAGGGGTTGAATGCTCAAAAAACAGAAATTGTTTTAAATTGCACAAAGAATTACAAAGAAACAGCAAGTAACACATTAAATTAAACGTGAAATTTTGAAGTAGAAAGACTGGAATAGTATTCTCTTGTAAGACAAATTAGTACTCCAATAATCTTTGTTTTATTTACAACTTTGAAAACGTCTCAGGTTACTTATGTAACCATGGTTCCCGGAGTAGGGAACGAGACACTGCGTCCTCAAGGCCCCCCCTAGAGGACGCAGTTCGAAGTTCCCTTGAAAGGGAACGTCTCAGGTTACTTATGTAACCATGGTTCCCTGAGTAGGGAACAAGACACTGCGTACTCTAGGCCCCCCCTAGAGGACGCCGTTCGAAGTTCCCTTGAAAGGGAACGTTTCAGGTTACTTATGTAACCATGGTTCCCTGAGTAGGGAACGAGACACTGCGTCCTCTAGGGGGGGCCTAGAGGACGCAGTTCGAAGTTCCCTTGAAAGGGAAATGTTTGTTTTAGTGTAGATAAAGCACAGTTTATTTAAGAATGAGGGCAGCACATTATACATTTATTAAGGCTCATTTAAAGATTTGGAAATTCTCTAGAGTACTTTTTGCCCCAGCAACAATGGACGCTTTACAATAGTGGTACAATAATACATAAGCAATGAACAGTCATGGGCAAACACAAAAACATGATGACATTGCTCACACAAAATGCAGGTCCTAGCATTAGAAATGAGCTTGTCTGATAATATTGCTCAGTAAGTTTTTGAAGGCGGTGTTTAATGAAAGCTTGGTTATATCAGTAGTTTTCAGAAATGCTGTGTTGTCTGTTTTAATTTTTCTGGACTTGTTAGTTAATAATTTTATTTTTTTGGTGGTTATTATTGGTAATTAATCTTTTAAAATGTAATCAAATGTAATCAAATCAAAATCTTTTTTTACTTTTTTAGCAAACAAAGTTCTGCAAGTGTTTAATGTTAAAATTAAGCATGGACTCATTTTGCTTAAAAAATGATATTCCTTAAAAAATTAATTATTTATTATTATTATTATTTATTACACTGAATAAAATTGGTGTAGAAAAAAATGTTCACTCCAAAATTGCTAGAAAATTTCACAAGCAATTACAATACAACGAAATGGCAAGTAACACATTAAACATAAATTAAACACAAATTTTTGAAGCATAAAGACTGAAATAGTATTTTCTTGTAAAACAAACTTCAGTAATATTTGTTTTATTTACAACTGTGAAAAATCAAGGTGTACTTTGAGAAGTACATTCTACTGTAACATAGTAATAGCTGTCATAATTTCAAGTTAAACTGAACTTTTATTTTGGCGGGTTGTCTTGAAGAGCTTTGAGTTTCTGTGTGTATCTGATGATAGTTTTCTCAAATGAGATGGTGAAATACTGGTGATGATGAAGTTCATGGGTTCATGTCCTCATGTAGTGAGTGAGGTGCAGACGAGCGTCACATGTGCTTTAGTATGTGTAGCAGAGCAAACTGAGACATGCAGACTTCACATTTACACAGCAGTGTAATATTCAGTAGTCCATATCGCCATCTGATTAAGTGCACAGCCCTACTTTTGATTTATTCATCCATTCATCCAACGACTTTCCACGTTATACTGTAACTTTTATTTTTATCACTGAATTCTGTGATCCCATCTGTGTTTTCTGCATCGTGGAAACCATATTGTCCCTAGTGCACATCAGTGTGGCACAAAAGTATAGTAGGATACAAATCCATGACATTTAAGGAAGCAAATAATACACACATTCACAAATAAGGCAGAGATGTCTCCCGGCAAATCGAGATCACTAGAAAAGACACATGAGGAGGTATCTGGACACTGGGCACTGGGCAAAGGCTGGGATAATCCCAGTGTCTGATTCCATTCCCGTCAGACGAAGTCACTCAGAAGGACGTCTCGCGCTCTGCTGTTTCTCACACTCTGTGTCAAGAAGCGTCTTTGAGCCCTTGGGCAGGTTTTAGCTCTTTTTGCCCCTGTGTTATCGGATGAGCAGTTATAATAACAGGGCTAATGTGAAGACTGCTGTTTGGATAGATGTTATTCTAAGTGCAAGACATCGGCTGGGAAAGACTACAGCTGATTAAACAGACTGTGTTGCTGAGAACAGTTTAGAAAGCAAATGCTTTCCACCATCATTGCCACAATAACAACAATAAAAATCTAATTTTTACATTTTCTGAAAGAAACGAATAGCATCACGATTCTAGGTTGTTGTTGGTGGTTGCCAGGGTGTTGCTAAGGTGTTCTGGGTGGTTGCTAGGTGTTTCAGTGTCATGCAAACAGAGTCTCTGTGATCTTCAGGTCTCGACATGTGTGCCTGTGGGATTTTTTCACCTGATTTATTATAAATCCAGAAATGTCAGAGCTAGAGCTGCAGCATTGACACAGATTTCACAAATCAATTTGATTGCGATTCACAAGCTCTTGATTCAGTTAGATTCCGGTCTCAATTCAAATGGATTGGGAATCGAAAATCGATTCCAATTCCAGAATCGGATACTTAAAGGAACACTCCACTATTTTTGAAAATAGGCTCATTTTCCAACTTCCCCTAGAGTTAAACAGTTTAGTTTTACCGTTTTTGAATCCATTCAGCCGATCTCCGGGTCTGGCGGTAGCACTTTTAGCTGTAGCTTAGCATAGATCAAAAATGACCAAAGAGTTGTGCAAGAGTGCAGCAGGCGCAATGATATTACGCAGC
>NW_015638033.1:77160-86421 GCF_001515625.1 Sinocyclocheilus rhinocerous | reverse complement strand
TTTCTTTTTCTTTTTGACGATGTATTTGGTGTGTCCCTGCTAGTTTAGCTAACAGGCTAACCCTAAATAGGTAAAATCTTCCTTCTTCCTTTACTTTTTGATTTCATCTTATTTTATTTCAGTTTAATATTTATAATTAATTATAACTAGTTATGATTAAGTATTCATATTCCCCTATGAGCTGATTCGCTACACAATTCTTACTTTTTTTGTATGCATGATACAAACTCGCAATTCTGACTTTTTTCTTCTTCTCAGAATTGCAAGTTTATGTCTCACAATTCTGTGAAAAAGTCAGAATTGTGAGATAAAAAGTTGCAATAACCTTTTATATATTTTTTTTATTCAGCGGTGGAAATGGGGCTTCCATAGGAATCGGATACTTGTTGTAAAATTTAAATTTTATCCACGTATCGATTTCTGAGTGCACATCTTTTTTTTTTTTCGGTGAGGACCTGAAGTGGTGATCTGCAGGACCTTCCTCGCTAGTCTAAGCACTCCAAAGTTTGGCTACACTTGCGATCTGCAGCCATAAAAGCTAAGCTAATAATATTTGTGATAAGCTAACATGTTGCAAGAGAGGTGTCACCACCAACATGACAAAGCACTTTAATTTAACATACCGTTAAAGATCGCGAACACGATTCAAACACCAACGTGATCTTATTCCTAAATGACAATGATTCAGCTGTTAAACCTTTGACGTGTGCGATCGATGACAACGGTGTGATTTAAACATTCAGATCTGACCTAAAGAGAGCAGCTGTCATGTATATGTATGAAACAGCTTCACAAGCAGTCTTTTCAACCACACAGTATCATTATTTCTGTGTTACAAACATTCAAATAATCACAGAAGTACGGGGATAAAAGTTGAAAGTAATTTGACGCTTCAAATAAAGATGCATCGATTACATTGTTACGCCAGTAGGTGGCGAAAAAGAGCTGTTAAAAATGTATTTGTCTTTGAATCATTCATTCAAGAGATTCATTCAAAAACGCTGATTCATAAAGTAATGAAACAAGTAAATCTTGAGTGAGTCATTTAATCATTCATAAATTACATGTGATTTTGTTTGGTTGTCTTATGTTTTTTTCTTCAGAATTGTGAGAGAACCATAACCTCCATTTAAAAAAAAAAAAACTAAATTTATCCAGAATCGTGCAGCTCTACTAATTGTTTTTAACTACATTGTTTAAATTACACATAAGGCAGATTTATATCAACTTGTTAATGATTTAATTGTTTCGACTCCAATTCGTTGTTAAACATTTAATTGGTGGCTGTAATAAAAACTCATTTTCATGACATGTATTCAAACATACATTAAATGAGACATTTAAGTACAGATATGTTATGAATTTAGTGCATATATTTATCAAAACGCTCTCTCAAATATTTTTTCTAGTTGACTAATGAATTCATGGACATGAATGACTTTCCTGAGGTAAATGTAACATTAGGTGGCATGTTTTTCAAGCTGTTTTATTGACGTCTTTCCACAGCTGAAACACTGATTGAGTGATTGAATTTTCTGATAAAATTGACAGAGTTTGAAAGCTGAGACTTTAGTAACAAAGCACAAAGCTTGTTGTGATAATTGATGACAGATGCGCTACAGATTATGACACATCACCTGAAAACTGCACAGAATAATGATCAATCTTGGGATTTAAGATTCAATAGACGTTCATCAAAATCAAGGTAGATTAAAATCAATTCATTGATATTGTCAACCAAACCCAAGTAAGAGAGAACAGATTCTCAACAGGTCATGGTTGTTTCAATAATGTCCGCAGAACAAACATTTCGAGTTAGTAATTACTCATTCATGAGCTTCGACATTTGAATCGACATGGATGGTGTTTTTGTTGTTCTTTTACATTAACATTCTTTAAAACTCTTCATCTGACATTTGTGTTTTCTCATATTTCCCTGTTTTCAGTTCAATCGCTGCATCACGTCTCAGCTGATCAAGTGGTTCAGTAACTTCAGAGAGTTCTACTACATCCAGATGGAGAAGTTCGCTCGTCAGGCCATCATAGACGGCGTTAATGATGTGAAAGACGTATCCGTCACCAGAGAGTCCGAGCTCTTCCGCGTACTCAACATGCACTACAACAAAGCCAACGACTTCCAGGTACTTACACGAGCCACCATATAGTACAGCAAATAATTATTGTAATATATAATAATTCATGTTTGATAGAACTAAAATCTGCAGATACTGCAATGATTTTCTATGGAATCGATGTAAACATGGTAAAATGTGTTAAACAGCTGAGAGATCTACAGATCAAATTAGCCGAATTAAAAGAATATTCTAGTACACATGAAGTTCAAACAGCATTTGTGGCATAAAGTTGATTACTTCTTAAAAAAAAAAAAAACCTGATATTACAGTAACACTCACAATAGAAGTAACTGGGGCCCATTGTTGGAGGATGTAAAAGCTGAAATGTGTTTATAGTATTAAAAAAAGCACACATGCATTATTTTAACATTAATTATTATGTTAAAACCTGTGTATTTGAGCTTAAAGCTGATTAAATCATTTTTACGATTGTTTTAGGGTTTACCTGAGTTAAATAAGTCATGATGTATTAAATATAAAATATTTTTTCACACTAAAAACATATACTGTGTGCATTTTGTGGCTAATACTATTGAAATATTGACTTTTTTGATGTTTACAGATTTGCCTCTTTTACTTTCATTGTTAGTACCTCACTGCAAATAGATTTTTTATTATTATTTTTTTAATTATATGAGCCAAAATTAATTTGCTGTAGTAATCAACATAAACCACGAATGCTGTCAATTGAGCTTAACTTGTACTGAACCCGGCTGCTTAAATGAACATGCAAAAGGTCAAGAATACGCAGAACTTTCTAAATGAGCGTTTGCATTTCACAGAAATGTGGGCCTGTTATTAAACAGTTATTAAACAGCTACTCATTGAAATGACATTGATCATTTGCTAAATAAGCTTCATTCAGTTCAGCTTTACTTTTAATGGAACGTCCTGTTAAAATGCACATCAGAGATTTAGTAAGAGTTGTGTGAACTCCGTAAAGACCAGCATTACTGCTCACCAGCATACAGTGTGTTGTGTTTTGGATGCTGATCTGCAGCAAGGCATGCTTTTGCAACCTGCTTCACCATCAGGATGCTGGTCTAAGCTGGTCGGCTGTCCTCGGTCTGACCTGTGTGTCAAGCCACACCTGTAGCTGTCCGGCCGTAGACCCCCATTATCCCTGAACCTGGCGCTGCTGCATCAAACTGTGGGAAAAGGAAGCTGCAGCATCTGCTAAAACAACTTGAGATTACGACCAGGCCACGCCTGACTGCTGTTTGGATTACTACTGATGCGAAAGAAGCCAGAAATCCCAAGAGTGACTGGCCGGCCGATGGGAACGAGCGGAGACAGTTGTCTTTACCTCAGCACCAAGACATTCCTTTCCCAGGGCCCGCTTTTGTGTCTGGAGATGCACGAGAAACAAACGTGTCAACAGTGAGCGGAGCTACTCTTGGGGAAATAATGCCAGCGGATAGATCCACCTTCTTCCCACTCTCACACCCGAGCCGGGTCCTTCAAAGTGATGTGGTGAGCAAGGGTGTGAAGCAATGCCTGAATTCCTGCGATGGGAACCGGGTCCTTAAATGCATTTTCCGAGCAGTTAAGTTCAAAGCAACAGGCTGCAAAAAATCAAAGCACCCATCCACACTGCTCTTCTAATGATTCTGACACTGTATTTGCTTTATTGCCACTGTGAACAAAGAAGCATTGCGCTTTAAAACGAGAACATTAAAGATGGTGCATAGAGATCAAGGGCCTGACGGTGTTGACTCAGAGTTCCCTGGGCATGAACAGTCGGTAAGCATGCGTGACGCTTCATAAGTCGAAGAGGGCAATGCATGGATTCTGACACTGACTTCAGTCACTGAGGCCGAGCTGCATGACATGAATCTGCAGTTACGCTGGACCATTGGTTGCTAGGGTGTTCTGGAAGGTTGCTTGGTGCTTGCATGTTGGTTCTGGGTAGTTGCTAGGGCATTCTGTGTGGTAACTAAGGTGTGGTTAGATGGTTTCTAGGTATCTGAATGGGTGTTGTAGGTGGTTGATAGTGCATTCTGGGTAGTTGTTAAGGCATTGTTTGCAGGCTAGTGTGTTTTGGGTGGATGTTAGGTGGTTGCTAGGTGTTTGCATGGAGGTTGTGGGTGGTTGCTAGGTGCTTGCATCAATGTGCTAGGTGGTTGCTTAGGCATTTTAGGTTTTTGCTAGGGTATTTTGGGTGGTTGTAAGGTTGTTGCTAGGATATTCTGGGTGGTTGTTAGGTTGTTGCTAGGATATTCTGGGTGGTTTCTACACTCTAAAAAATGCTGGGTTGTTTCAACCCAACGTTGGGTCAAATATGGACTAACCCAACCGTTGGGTTAAATTTTTACTTTTCAATTTTTAACCCAAAAGTTGGGTTAGTCCATATTTGACCCAACGTTGGGTTGAAACAACCCAACATTTTTTAGAGTAGATGCTTACTAAGATGTTGTTAGGTGGTTTCTAGGCTAGTGTGTTTTGGGTAGTTGCTAAGGCATTTTTGGTTGTTACTAGGGTGTTCTGGTTGGTTTTCTAGGGCATTGTTGCATGGTTTCTAGACCAGTGTGTTTTGAGTGGTTGTTAGGTGGTTGCTAGGGTGTTCTGGGTTGTTGCTAATGAATTATAGGTGGTTTCTAGACTAGTGTGTTCCGTGTTGTTGCCAAGGCATTTTCTGTTGATATGGTATTCTGGTCGGTTGTTAGGTGGGTGCTAGGTGCTTACATGGTGGTTCTGGGATGTTTCTAGGCTAGTATGTTCTGGGTGGTTGCTATGGAGTTTTAGGTTGTTGCTAGAGTATTCTGGGTGGTTTCTAAGGCATTGTTAGGTGGTTTCTAGACTAGGGTGTTCTGGGTGGTTGTTAGATACTTCCATGGGTGTTGTGTGTGGTTGCTAAGGCACTTTTTCTATGCTAGCGCGTTCTGGGTGGTTGTTAGTTGGTTGCTATGGTGTTTTGGGTGGTTGTCATGTGCTTTCTTGGGTGTTGTGGAAGGTTTCTAAGGCTGGGGTATTCTGGGTGGTTGTTAGGTGCTTGCATGCTGGTTCTAGGTGGTTGTCAGGGCATTCTAGGTGGTTACTCTAATGTCGTTAGGTGGTTTATATGATAGTGTGGTCAGGGTGGTTGTTATGTAACTACATGGGTGTTTTGGATGATTGCTAGTGCATTCTGAGTGGTTGTTAGGTGGTTGCTAGGTGCTTGCATGGATGTTGTGGGTGGTTGCTAAGGCATTATTAAGTGGTTTCTAGGCTAGTGTGTTATGGATGGTTTCTAAGGCATTTTATGCTTCTGTGTGGTAACTAAAGTATTTTTAGTTGGTTGCTAAGGTGTTTTGGGTGGTTTCTATGTGCTGGCATGGGTGTTGTGTGTGGTTGCTAAGGTGTTCATAGGTGGTTTCTAGGCTAGTGTGTTCTGGGTGGGTGCTAAGGCATTTCAGTTTGTTTCTAGGGTACTCTGGGTAGTTATTAGGTTGTTGCTAAGGTATTCTGGGTGGTTGCTAAGGCATTGTTAAGTGGTTTCTAGGCCAGTGTTTTCTGAATGGTTGCTAGGGTGTTGTGGATGGTTGTTAAGGCACTGTTAGGAGGTTTCTAGGCTAGTCTGTTGGGTGGTGTTTAGGGCATTTGAGGTTATTGCTTGAGTAGTCTAGATGGTTGTTAGGCTGTCTCTAGGGTGCTCTGAGTGGTTGCTAGGTGCTTGCATGGGTGATGTGGGTGGTTGCTTGGGCATTGTGGGTGGTTGTTAAGTCATTGTTAGGTGGTTTCTAGGGTGTTTGCTTGAGGTGTATGCAAGGTACTTGCCTCGGGCTCCTTCTTCAACATGCGGATTGTTTCAGCTGTTTTCTGGTCCAGCAAGTGAAAATGGTGCATCTGATAACTTAGTTCAGTATCAGCACACATGATCTGAGGAATCATTCATGTCTGGAGCTCAAAAACTGCACTTAAGCACTCATCTTTAATACTCACTGCCAGAGGTTTCATCACATCACTAGTGAGGATTAACTAACAGCCCTAATTAGCCAGCATGACTCTATATAGTGCTTCAGTCAGTGATGCTGTGCGGTGACTGATGTGTGTTGTAAATGTCCGTCAGGTTCCAGACAGATTTCTGGAGGTTGCTGAAATCACTCTTCATGAGTTCTACAGTGCCATTTCCCTCTCCAAAGACTCGGACCCCTCTTGGAAAAAAGCCATCTACAAGGTCATCTGCAAACTAGACAGTGACGTTCCTGAGGATTTCAAATCACCTTCCTACCTGTAAGCAGAGAGCGCCACCTACAGGACGCTTTATGTGTGGCCACACACACCGTTTATTTATCATGAGTATCAATCATAAATATTCCTTTTTATAAGTGAATTGTCAGCTTTATATAAAAAAATCTAAATATATATTCTTAGTATTTTGTTGTTGACTGAAATGCGTGTGTACGGCAGCAAGTTTTTTTCATGTTGTCTGTGGAATAGGCTTGTTTATTAATAGTTTGGATTTTGGGTTTTAATGTAATATATATATTGATTTCAAAATGCCACTGTAGACAAATGTGTGCTGTGTTTTTAGTTCAAATGTTCCTGGTTATGAAATGGAAAAGCAGTCATGATTTGTGTTTTAATGTGGATTTGTCTGTTGAGTTTCCTCTGTGGAGTATCTCATGAAACATCTGTAATAATTATTTTAAAAAGATGTAAATAAGTGTAATTTAGCTGTATAATAGGTGGAATATTGACGTTTACAGATAAAAACAGAATATTGCATGTAGAAGCAGTTCCCTCAAATTTTGACAATATGCTTATTTATCATGTACATTAGTTTGAATATTAATGTTTATCATTATCTAGCAGTGTGTGGGTTTTCATTTAATAATAAAAGATTCATATTGTAGCAGTTTTATATTGTATGCTTTCTTATGGTTCAGATATATTTGCTTTCTTTAAACAAATAAATAATTCACAAAAAATATTTAATAATAAATAAATAAAAATAAAAGTCTGTCATTATTTCCTCACTCCTATCACAATCCAAATTCAAATTCACAATTCAGATTAAAAATTGGCGCTTTTATGCTTTGCCACCAAAATGACATTAATTGGCAACATTTACATGCACCCTAATAATCTGTTAATAATCAGATTGACCGGTCACTCAGACTGAAAAACCTTGATGTAAAATGCCTCTAATGATCCAGTTGAGCTCGATCCGAATCAGACTGAAATGGGTGGTGTAGATGTTAAATTTATATAAAACTTTGAATCTGACTGCTTTATTAATCATTTTCAAGCCCACATTGTGCAAATGTGCAATGTTATAAATACAAAGCTTTTCTGATATTCTGATATGTATTTTCTTATATTTTAGATGTCAATATGGCAAGATTGCAGTTAGTTTCACTCCCAACAGATGTAATGCACATGTAAACTATAATATATTAAATGGATTGCAAAGTTTAGGGCAGATATAAACAATGCTTTTGGCATCTGTGATCGGATTGGATTCATTCCAACTGAAGAAAATCAAGGCAAGGCAAGTTTATTTATATAGCACATTTCGTACACAATGGTAATTCAAAGTGCTTTACATAAAAGAAAGTAAAATAATTATAAAAAATAATCACACAAATAAAACAAGGAATTTAAAAACTTTGAAAATGATTTAAAAATTGATTGAAAATGAATTTAAGACAGTTAAAAATAGAAAATTATTATACATATTGCATAAAATACTGTTATCAAGATTGCTCTTTTTCAGAAAACACACAGAAAAGCAGTGCGTGTAAACGCACCCATTGTAGTGTGTGTGCTTTATAGAGTTGGACAGTCGTGGTCACTCTGGCTGAATGAGAAAGAGCTGTGTGAAGATTCTGTGCTTTACACATCAAACAGCAGCGTACGTGTTTGGCCCAATGACACAGTTTCCATTTTTGGATAAACTAGGCCTATCCTTTACCCTTTCAAAGCTCCTAATGGCTGTTTTCCTGTTCTGCTAACTGGACGTCCCCCATGTAAGTGTGCAAAGCTCCATTGAAAACATCTTTCCCTGAATCCAGGCCACTAAGGTGAAACTAATCCACGATATAAAGGCAGCGCAGGAAAGTATGCCGCGCACATTGTTTCCTGTGGCCAATTCAAGGCACATTTCTAAGGCCGCATTCATTGTGAGGGACACGCGAGCTCTCGCACCGGCTGTGTCTTAAAAACAACAACAATGCATTCTCTCCTCATGAGTAATGTGCAACATGACCTCATAGCAGAGATCTGCAGCCGCTGCAGAATTCCAGCCGCGCAGCTGCTCCTCCTCCAAGCACCCGCGCAGTCGACTCATCACTCCTGCCTGACGCTTCCAGCGCCATGTCTGTCTGCGTCGGTTCTGGTGCATTTACACTAAACTCTGTTCACAATCTGTTATTTACATTTGATGTGTTCTAGTAATAAACATGTATTATTGTCCTGAAAATGCTGTGGAGTAGGGAACAGTGGGGCTGCGTCTTTTCTGTTCCTTTTTGGTTCTGTTTGCTCATTTTAGACCTCAGGATCCATGTTGCAGCATGCATTGGTGCTGTTTTACTGCTGTGCATTGTATATACTGTTAACCGTGTTACTATGGGTCCAAAAACCGAAGGTGCTGCAACTCTATTGTATTTGTATTGTTTTGCCAATTATTCTTTTTGTGCCCTAAAAGTGTCTGAACATTGGAGACTGTAAGTCATAAAGATCTCAAAATTGGTGAGATGGTTCCAAATCTCAAAAACTACACAGGCACCCTCACACACATGCATCGGACACTAGGTGGCGCTGTAATATATACTTTTGCATTTTACTTCAGATCTCTAGAACCATAAAGGCTAGAATCACAGTTCCCTTTCATGGGAACTTCAAACTGCGTCCTCTAGGGGTTGCTATGGGGAATGCCTGGTCGTGACCCGTGTCTGAAGCATACATTGAAAAAACACCAACAACATGTTGGCCGGCGACAGCCATGACGTCACTACCGGTGCGACTATAGTATAAATAGGCACTGGGAGAACACATCATCCTCTTCTTCGTCTTCATTGACTGTTTTTCCATTTTGAAGAGCACGTACGCGATGTCTCCGAGGGGGCAATCGGCGTGCACTGCGAGCGTTTTTCCAATGAAAAAGCTCCGCTCTCGTTTGTCTCTCTTTTCGAGGAAAGAGGGG
>NW_015638033.1:73072-77022 GCF_001515625.1 Sinocyclocheilus rhinocerous | reverse complement strand
AAATTATACTTAGGGTCTTTCTTCTCGATGCGCCGGTTTTGCCTTCCGTATTTTTTTTTGATACCTCCGTTGAGACGGTGGTCGAGAAGTTCAGGGAGGCAAAGGTGCGCTCAGAAGCCTTCACGAAGGTCCAGGTCTGAGCCTGAACAACCCAGGGGTCCTTTCGCGCCGGTAGTGACGTCATGGCTGTCGCCGGCCAACGTGTTGATGGTGTTTTTTCAATGTATGCTTCAGACACGGGTCATGACGAGGCGTTCCCCATAGCGACCCCTAGAGGACGCAGTGTCTCGTTCCCTACTCAGGGAACCATGGTTACATAAGTAACCTGAGACGTTTTTTTCCCTCTGAACCCCACAATAATTAATTTCTATATATATTTTTTTCAGTTTACTACTGGGATATTTTTCATCCATTTGGGATTTTCTGGAAAATAAATAAATAAATAAATAAAACCTGAAAAAGTATTTTTTTAAAACTCATATAGGCTGTTGGTTTAATCCGTATGAAGCTTGGCACACATCGTCCCAAGACCCTCACGACAAAAAGATATCATAGGAATTTTTATTTAGCAAAGTGTTGCGAAAATACAAGCCAATGAAACCGTTTGGTCAATATCTGCTCAATGCAACATCAAAAACTTAACAAACAGCTGGTCATTCTAATGATGCACACCAAGTTGCATCAAAACCTACAACTAAAAAGCAGTCTTAACTCTGCAACAGTTTGATCAAGGAAAATTTCCTTTGATGTGTATGCTCTTCAGGATGAGTGCATATCAAGTGATGAAAAATCAGTCATAAAATTAACAAAAATGGCCACCTGCAGCCAATCAAAAAAACAGCACATTCTGAGAAAACAAAAACTAAATTTCATAATTTTTCTGATACTAACACCTTTAGTCCTTTAATTATACATTTAACTTTGAGTAATAAAGTAATTTGTATCTAATGAACAAGGAAATTGTTAAGTGCTTCTTTGAAATGGTTCTTTTAAAAATATTAGCGGTCCGAGAATTGCATCACCTCTGCTGACAACCTACTATATACTGTACATAGTGTGACAACATGCCCCATTACATGTTCAATATGGAAATGTTACATGTTAAATGTTAATGTTTTTTTGTTTTGTTTTTTATAATCAAGGCATTAAGGTTTGTATCTGTACCAAAACTGACTTCCAAAATCAAACCCACCTTCACTGGAGTCAAATCAGTGTGACAACTAGCCCCGGTGTCTATGAAATAGACGTGCACATTCAGAAGAGCCCTATGCTTCCACCTTTTGTGTTGATGTTTTATTCATATTGGCAGTAGAACACATTAAACTGAAAGCCCTGTGAGGCACTCAAGCAGCAATTAATTCAGAAATGATAAAATTAAAGAAATTAAAACATTAGTTTAATTGGTTTGCAAGGAAGAGTACAAAACACAAACAGTGGTAATTATTTAAGCAGTGTTCTCTTCCAATTAGATCAATCTTTAATTTAACACATTAATTGATTTGTGTTTCCAATTAAAGCGCACACAGTTGTGTCGAGGTGTCTGTCACATTAATTTGCTGTGACTTTTTTGTGAACTGCAAGACGTTTCTCTGATGACTGTAATGATGAGTTCAGCAGACACTCTCATTCTCACCAACAACAAAAGGAAGATCTGCCAAGCTAATAACGGAGCACAGTGAAATTATGGACTTATAGACATGATGCATGTATTTCATGTGCACATAAAGAACAACATGAGGTGCAACAGCTCTGGTTCTGTCTAACCGGATTATTAAACTGAAGCTAAAACCATAAACATATATTCATTACGGAAATAAAATAAATGTTAACTGAAAAAAAAAAAAATATATATATATATATAAAATCATGTTCAAAGTTACTGAAACTGTTTAAGAATGGAACACAAGTTCTCAGAAATGAAAGTGATTAATGATGTATATATACTGTGTGTGTGTATATATATATATATATATATATATTTATATATATACTATAACTTATTAAAACTTATTTTATTTCAGTTAGTTTAGAAGGGAATATTTCTCATTTTCATTTAGTTTAATTGATGTACTAAAATAACTAAAACTAAAAAAATTATTAAATAAAATTAAAATTATTAATTAAAAGCTATACTGATATATAAAAAACAACTAATAAAAGTGACACAAACACAACACAATTACTAAAACTTTAAAATTCAAACAAAAACGTAAAAAATATAAAAATAAAAACGAATTCAAAATATTGATAATATTGATTGATGAGCTGCTGTCGAATGAAGAATTAGATTAATACAGATACAGATGCACAACAACACAACACATGTAAATCATACATTAACCTTCTGATAATAAAACAAGTTGCTGTTACAGGAACATGCTTTTGACTGCAAAGTGTTTGCCTTTGTTTGCTTTTATCCAGCATGCTCCAAAAATCATTGCAGCCAAATTTGGCAGCCAATCTAGAGGGCAGATAATAATAATAATAATAATTTATGCATTTAGCAGATATTCAACTCAATGACTTCACTGAACCACACAAGAGACGAGAAACCAGAGTAAGACGAGACGTTTGTGTCTATACCGAAAGGATTCAAAGGTTATAAGATGAAGAAAATAAATCTAATCTGCCTGTCATGGATGTGAAACAGTAGATCCTCTGATGTTACACAAGCAGAGCAGCGCCACCATGTGGAATCACACACACACGTACAACCAATGGAAAGATAGAATCGTTTCAACAAGTAGCCTATAGAATGTAAAAACCTTCTGCACATTGTTTAAAAAAAATAAAAATTTAAGTACATATTTCTATAAAAGCATTAATCTAACATTCAGAAATCCAGTCAGTCTGATCAAGCTCAGATTTTATTTACTTGATTATTTATGCTGCAAGGACAAGAAAATGAGCAGCATGTTGATAAAGAGCTACAGTAAGGTTAGTCATCATCGCTCAGTGAGGGACTGACAGTTCACTTACACGAGGTTCAATTTGAACCATCTTTTGAAATGATTATATTATTAACCTGAGCTGCGTCATATAATAAACCAGGAACAATCACAGAATTCATCAAATCCACTGATGCTTGTGCTGCTGATTTCCCTCTAAAATGGCATCACTTCCTGCAGATTAAGGACAGAGCCAAAGACCTGTAAAATCATGATCAATTCAAACAATTCTATAAAGAAAACGAACAAGAAAAAACGCCGGGTGTATTTCATAATCAATTTCTTTCATTAAATAATCTTTTTCCTTTGCATAGTAGAAAAATGCTAATCATTTTTTATAGTTTAAAATAATTTAATTAGTATAAAATGTCTAATTTCAGCATATATGACATCAAATCATACACCGCATGATGTAAAATCACTGTTTCTCTTCAGCTGAAAAATCATTCAAGTGAAATGCAGTGCCCGAATTGACATTAAATATTGTTTTGATATATTAAGGAGGGTTGCATCGGCTCTTTTTCATAATTCAAAAAGCATTTATAAATATATTTTGCCCTCTATATATTTCAGTCCAAGAAAAAAAAATGCATTCATATACGTCACATCTGAAGAAAAACTTGATTTGTTGTCTATAACACGTGTGAACATATAACACATTTGAAAAAACTTCTGCAAGGAACATTATTTAAAATGTTCCAAAAACGCAATATTGCAATATATAAAAATATAAAACATTTTTAAATCACTATAAATCTACCTTTGATCACTAGCAGGCCATTTAGAATAAAAATCCATATTTCCTAGTAGGTACATTTGTATCTTGCCTGTAAGACTGGAAATGTATTTTTTTGCCCCTAAAATACACTTAGAAATATATTTTGGTATGTGAAGGTTGAAACTAAATATATATTCTATTTCAAAAATAGATTTAATTGAGCTTCACTGTTTGCAATATATATTTAACATATATTTCAAATACATTTTGGCCACAATAAATAA
>NW_015638033.1:64808-72968 GCF_001515625.1 Sinocyclocheilus rhinocerous | reverse complement strand
ACACACACACACACACACACACACACACTCACTCACTCTCTCTCTTACACACACACACACACACACACACACACACTCACTCACTCTCTCTCTTACACACACACACACACACACACACACACACTCACTCACTCTCTCTCTCACACACACACACGCACACACACACACTCACTCTCTTACACACACACACACACACACAAACCAATACAAGAAAAACACTGCTCTTGTGTTTCATAACTTTGGCCACAAGAGGGAAACACTTGAATATGAATTGAATGTAAATATCACTGCAGCATCAGGATCATCACTCAGCTTCGTTCACGTACAGTATGAAATATCTGCTTGACTCTTTATTCATCTCCATCAGTCAGTATCTGCATCTGATAGACACGCTGCTCTTTCTATCCCGTCATTCACTCGATCACAGTTGCTCTGAATGACATGGAAAAGTGAGCAAACACATCAGTTTGATAGATTCCCTGCAAAACCAGAATACAGCGAATCAAGTAACTCATGGTTCAAAAACATGGCGTAGAATCTATATTCACTCAGACATTGATGATACATTTCACAAAAAAAGTACAAAGAAACAGCAAGTAACATTAAAAAATGAAATTAGAGTACAAAGTAGAAAGACTGAAATAGTATGCGATTTTTCTAAAACTTTTTTTGCTGATGTTTTTTGAGGATGAGGATCACACACACTGTGGCGGAGCGGTCTCATGAGGGCAAAGGGAGCAGAGCTCGAGCTCTGAGACGCCTGACTTCTGCCTGCCCTTCAGACAGCAACTCCTCCACCAGCTTCTGTGTGATCACCGGTTAATCTTTATTAATTTTAATTGGGGCCTCCATTTAAAAGAGCAATTAAAGCGGATTAATCGAGCCCATCCCGTATAATGTCTTCTGTTAATTAGTTTGTCAGCACTGTTTTAATATCGCCTAATGACTTCATATTTCAGGCCTGACATTAAAGAGATGCTGCAAGAAAAGAAATGGGCTTATCTGAATGCGGCGCTTTAATGGGAGATGTCCTCCGGGCGGCGGGCAAGGTCAGGGGCCCGCAGGGGCCGCGGAGACACGAGGGCGATGCATGGCTGAACGCTGCTCACAACGAGACAGTTCATGCACAAATCATCGATGTGTCATTACTTACTCGCTCGCGACGTTCCAAAACTGTGTGACTTTCTTTTTGTGGAACACAAAATCTTCTAGTAACTGTTATCCGTTATCCAGATCATAGACCTACTGCAACAGTTCATGGCAGGGTTATCTTCCTTAAGTAAAAAAAAAAAAAAAAAAAACGAATGAAAATGACAAAAGTACTAAAACTTGTACTAAAAGGAAAATGGAGAATACAAAAACATTAAAGCATTAAAGCACCATATTATATAGTTTCACAACATATGTGCACTATATAATTCTCAGCTCTTCTGACGGCATATGATAGGATCAGTGTGCATATAGTCTGAGCAATACAATAATCTCCTTTTGTTTTCCATCAGTGAAAGTCATAGACGTTTGACACAACATCTGCTAAACGCATATGTGTAAATATATTTTTGATACACTTTTTTACATTTACGATAAGGTCTTATAATGTTAGTCAATGCATTAAATTAACTAACAACGAGTAATACATTTGTTACAGTATTTATTAATGTTTGTTACTGTTACAACTGTTAAAATACAGATTCATTAAATAATATTAACATATACATATTTGATTTTAATAATAAAATAGTAAATGTTGAAATGGACATTAACTGAGATCAATAAATGCTTTAAATTGTTAATAATGAATTAGAAATATTTTTCATTGTTTGTTCATGTTAACAAATGGAACCTTATTTTTTCCACTTTTCCTATAAGAAATATTTTAGGTATATCTTATTTTTTAGCAAGGGTTAGGGTTAGGGTAATTGTACAAACGCAACTCATTTAAAAAAGTAAGTAAACAACTCACACACTTAGATGTAACCACTTTATTACGTCAAAATAAGACTTGAAATGGTTTTTACAGTTTTTAGCGAGTAAATCAGCATGTTGAAATCTAAAGTAAATTTCTGTGTCTGTGACCAATATTTACTGAGCTTTGATGACGGATGAACCGAATAATTCAAAAATAGTTAAAAGTTAACAGCTTCAGCTGGAGCTTCTCGTGTCAGATCTTGACTGGTTTTTCTCAAGTAAAGGTCAGAATAACTGCAGTAATATCTCCAGATGAACTCTTACTGGACTGAAGCAGCTCAGCTTTAGTTGATTCTCCATCAATCATGTTTTAGAGTCTCAAATCTGATCGGATGGATCTTTTGAGGAGCGTTTGTTTCCAGAAGCTTTACTTTCACTGTTCCTCAGCGGAGGAATGATCTTCACAAGCCTCCAGAACATCTCACATCTTCTGAGGAGCCTTTATTTCTTCAGCTCTCAATCACTGCATTCAGGCACGTGCACAGGTAGGGCTCAACCTGTGCGGAGCACATGCCCTTTTTGCCCTTACACTCCGAAGTGCCCTTTTTTTGGTGATGGTGTTTTTTTTCCCTTCAATAAATCAATGATAGTGGTCACCCTTTACATCTGTCTGTCTGCTTTACAAATATTTAGATTTCAATCTCATCTTACTGAGACAGATTACTGGAGATATAGAGCCACGACTGATATTTAGATCATTTTATGTCAGTATCTGCTCTACTGTTATAAACATCTCATTGATTTACATCACAAGCAGCAGAATTTCATCATATAAATATCAGCATCTGCACCTACATTGCATATTTTTGCTCAGCTTGAGTCTCTGGATAAAATTTAGCTGTTTTTTTCTCCATATTCTCACTATATCAGACTATATGAGTCTGATTCATCAAATATGATACTCAACAAAAACGCTTTTTTTATTAAGTATTATTTTATATGGCAAGTTTAGCAGATTAATACATGGTATTGTGACATCTGAATTATATGTGTATGCAGTATGCAGATACTTTTACACTTACAGACAAATCTTATATTTTATCAGTTCATGCATTCCCTAAACCAAACCCATGACCTTGGCAATGCAAGCGTTACAGTTACAGGAGAAATGAACAGTAACAGGGTTGACAGGCTTTTGCTCAAGGTCGTGGCACTTTAAGGTGTTTGTATGAAAGTTAATGCTGATACTGTATTTTTTCTACAAATACCAAGTTTTCAGTAATCAGTGGTTTACAACAGAACATCATGGTAACAGGGTTGATGGTTTAAGATTGTCCTCTAGTGATAATATAACAATTTTAAAATATGTACTTTGAATGCATTGTAAGTTGCTATTAAAGCATCTGCCAAATGCATACACAAATGTTATAGTAATATTGTTTAGTCTTGATGCACTTTGCCCTTTTAATGCCTAAATGAAATTGTAAGGAATAAAACGTATCATTTTCCATGGGAATATAATTGAGTAAAGTTAAGCAATCAGTTTCAATGCTATTTGAGTAAAGTACAACTTTCTCCAAATAATACTTCAGTAATGAGGTACATTGACTCAAGTACTAGTTGATAATCCAGCTGAGTATTAGCTGACACTCTGATTATAATCAGACAGGTGATTTTGTGTCTGTGAGCTCCGGGACCTCAGCTGGTGTGAAATTCACCGCGACACCGGGTCCCTAATGAACAAATAATTGAAAGCCTAGAATAATCAAACACCCCACATTATGACTAGCCTTCACTTACACTGCAAAAACAGTGACATTTACAGTGAATAGTGAAAAAAAAAACACTCTTGAGATTTCAAAATATCTTTTAAAGGAGTGTCCAGCCGCATAATAATTAGACAAAACAAAAGCTGCACTATAAGTGTGTTGTATGATGAGTGTTCTGGTTAAAGCAGAGCCTCATTATTGGGTGCACATGAATAAATACATAAATCATTTTCATATACAGGATAAATTTAGCTCTCGATCCAGGTTCCCTTTCCTTTGATCCTGGTTCCAGTATCAGAATTCAGTAAAAAACACTTTGCTCGCTAATACGTTAAAGATATATCTGAGAAGTTTTCATCTCTAAGCGATTTCAAGACTTCCAATGAGAACACATACATACTACTTTTCCAACTGTGTAATGTAAATGTAATCTGAATACTCTTACTTTTTATGTAACTTAATTTCAATGAAAAAAAAAATGCTGTTAGTTACATTACTAGAATGTTACATTTAAATGGTTTTGTGTTGCACGTCTAAAAATTGATTTCTTGTGGTGTTATAGATAGATAGATAGATAGATAGATAGATGGACGGACAGACAGACAGACAGACAGACAGATAGACAGACAGACAGACAGAGACAGACAAACAGACAGAGACAGAATAGATAGACAGATAGATAGATAGATAGATAGACAGATAGATAGATAGATAGATAGACAGATAGATAGATAGATAGATAGACAGATAGATAGATAGATAGATAGATAGATAGATAGGTGGATGGATGGATGGCTGTGATGAGCGGCAGTGATGGAGGGAGGAGAGAAGTTGATTAAAAACAACAGTGTGGTGAAGAGCTCATTGCATTTATTGCGGCTCTGGCGTTCATCCCTGCTCATTTGCAGCAGCACCTCAACAGCACCGGATTCATAAATCTCATTCCCATTATCCCTCTAATTAGCCAGGATTACAGGAGCATGTAATGCCCTCGTTTCCCGATGGATTGATTGGAGGATGGTCTCTTTGTTTTGAAAGCACTTTCTGATTGATGTACAGAGCCCTAGTTTGCAATTGTAATGGCCCAGATGTTAACAATCAAATGTGTTTCCGCTTCAGGAGGTAACAGTTTGTCATGGACGAGGAGCTAGCCGAGTGTGTAACGACACATCACTGGAGTGCAGAGAGAGAGAGACAGAGCCGGGAACGGGACGCTTGTGACCGATTCACATGACGGAAAGAGGGGGAAATCTTTCTCCTGCCTGCTGCTGGTGTGTTTTACAACACGACTAGTGTCTTCACCTCCATTCAAGACTTGTTTGAGATGTAAAGGAGACGCCTCTTCAGAGATCAAGGAGTGAACACATTATGAAACGATTGTTTGAAGACTTCATGATATTAAGCACTGACTGACTTGCACATGACTCATTTACTGTGCAACTTTTCACATTATATTTAGGGGCTGCACGGAGCCACAGATGCACAGGAACACCCAATTCATTCACTTCCGAGTCTATTTGTGCCTGAAATGATACTTACGTGTACACACAGAGATACATCACTTTTGTAGCTTTAACGCAGATTTATTCGATTTAATTTATACAGTGAAGACTATGCAGTGTTATTGTACATTTGATTATTCAATACCTGAAAAATATAAAGCACTGTTTATTTCATTAGTATCTTTGTTCTGTTATATTTATCTACGCTTGTAATTTGTTTGTTATTTTCTATGCTGATTTACTCACCTACAAAATCACCCCAATCATTGATTATTTTTTTCAAATAGAGCTATTCAAGTCATCTGGTGATTGTTTTTTTCATGTCGCAATATATATCGCAGAAAAACAAAATATCGCAATGTGAGCGCAGCCCTATTATATATTCAGCGAAGACTAAATTGTTTAATGCACATAAAATGTTACTGTAAGTCATTAATCCTTTGGCTTCCAACAAGCAAAACACAACATTGGTCTGTTGGTTTGAATGGCCCTCTGACTCAACCAATCACGTGAGCTTGGGGGCGGGACTATCTGTTTGGCTTACCAATGGCAGACAGTAATGACACACTTCATATTACCAACTTCCCATGCAGAAACAAAAACGGGAGTCAAAGCCTTTGCTGCATATTAAAAATGTGAGCGCCATGTTTGGATTCATATGCAGTACATATGTCAAGCCTTATTTTGCTATTTCTGCACTGCTTATTTTATGTTTAACATTTAGCTTTTAAATGTGTATAATTCTATGTTGTCAATAACCACAAGTGTTATACTGCTTAAAAACTACGCTATAGGTCAAAGTTGATCATCAATTTTCACATTGCAGAGCGATAGGAAACCCAAAATATGGCTTCTCTGTGCAAAGTTGTACAAATACACAATACTAAAACAGTAAAGCCTAGAGGGTTTTGATGCTGTCAGCAGAAAATGTACAAAAAAATGCTGCTGTGCTGCAAGTAATTTTTTTACCAAGGGTTAAAAACCCATCTTGCTTTTGTAACATTTTATCTTAAAGGGTTCATGCATGTTCTTTATCTCTCCGTTTCACACATTTAATATTTGTTTATGGCTATCCTCCATACACTCCACTGCATTTCTACACAGAATTGTGTGAATTACTGATGTTCCACAAATGCTTATTATTTGTTTGCATAAAGCATAATTAATACTAATTGCTGTTGTTTATGGTAAATGTCTATTGGAAGGATTGTTAAAACACAATCAATGTGCGAGGCTTCGCATCCAGTTATTTTTACCTGTACAACACAGCTTGTTATGCTGCTTGAAATTGCAAACTGGTATTTCTTATCATATTATTTTATATGTCGTAAGCATAAACTCACAGGTTAGTAGCGCAAATTTACCATTTATTTCATGTTGGTAACGTTATTCTTCGAGCTACTTAACATCACCTGTAACAGCTAATGAAGCATAGGTGAGGTTTGATGGGCCATATCTGATTTATCTCCATATGAGTTGATCAATAATTTAATTTGAGAGTGAAATAACAACTTAAATGTAGCTGTTCATCGTACACAGTGTATTGTATTGCTCTAAAAGTCTTGTATTAATCCACTGGAGTTGTTTGAATTACTTACACACTGCCTTTATGTCCTTTTTGGAGCTTGAAACATTTGGACCCTGTTGATTATTACAAATATCTTCGTTTGTGTTCCACAGAAGAAAGAAAATCAGACAAGTTTGGAGCAACATGAGGGTGAGTATATTATGTTTCTCAGTGTTATTGAAATATTTAAGACTTTTTGGCATTTTTCCACGGACGTAACCAAGATTGCTGTGCATGTTTCAGACCTTCAGTCCAAAAGTTCACATTTCTGCAATTGTCTATTGTGTTTTAAGGCAAAACAAAACATGTGATCATGATCTGGACAGAACATTCGGGCTCCCAGCACTTCCGGCATCTCCAGCACAATTCTGTGTGTTACAGGCTCAGAACTGAAGTTTATGAGTTTCTGAGCCAGCAGAGGGCAGGACTGACCCACTGAAGCCTCTGTCACTTACTCCTGCCCTGAACTTCGTCAATAAATCACTTGCTACCGGATACTCAAGCACATTATTAGTTGAGGGCTGGGGGGGCACTTAAACTGGAAAGCGTGGAAATTGGGTTCACTTTGACAAGAAGAGCGGGAGTATCATGGTGCATATTGTCTGCTGTGTGAAAGTACGAGTCTGTGATGAGCATGAGCATATATCAGGGTTCACATGGTCATGGTAAATTGCCAATTTCAATTTTAATTGTATTTGCAAGCCTGGAAAATATCAATATTAAAGTAAATATACAATATTGTCACAATTCTGTGTGTTACAGGCTCAGAACTGAAGTTTATGAGTTTCTGAGCCAGCAGAGGGCAGGACTGACCCACTGAAGCCTCTGTCATTTACTCCTGCCCTGAACTTCATCAATAGATCACTTCCTAGCGGATACTCAAGCACATTATTAGTTGAGGGCTGGGGGGGCACTTAAACTGGAAAGCGTGGAAATTGGGTTCACTTTGACAAGAAGAGCGGGAGTATCATGGTGCATATTGTCTGCTGTGTGAAAGTACGAGTCTGTGATGAGCATGAGTCATGGTAAATTGCCAATTTCAATTTTAATTGTATTTGCAAGCCTGGAAAATATCAATATTAAAGTAAATATACAATATAGTCAAAGCCCATTACGATACTGTTTGCACTGACTGGTCTGCATCTCCTAAAATCTGCACATCACCATTAATTATCTAATGTATTATACATATATATTGCTATATGAACTTCTATAGCTTCTGTTTTTCACTCACTGAAGACAGTAAGTTTTAATGTAATCTAGCATTTGTATAGATCGAATCTCCTCTAACATATTTTGTTGGCTGAAATCACTCTGTATGAGTGCAAAGTTGTTTTAAAAATTCATATCAGATGCCAGCAGTTCATGAGAATTGACTGTATGTTTCTCAGAGGCGTGTAGCTACATCTAAAAA
>NW_015638033.1:60271-64394 GCF_001515625.1 Sinocyclocheilus rhinocerous | reverse complement strand
CGTAATATCTGTAGCTACATCTAAAAAAAAAAAAAAACGTTTTAAATTCCCCGTGTAGTTTGTAGGACCCTATGAAAGGCATTTTATTTTATATATATATTATATATATATTTTTTTTACATTTTTCTGGATTCCATTTTAATGGTTAAATGAAATTTTACTACTAAAAAAAGCAGATTAATTAAAAGTCATGAAGCCTATACAGTTTAACATCAATTTATTAAAAGTTGAACAAAAATTAAATTTTTTTAGAGCCCTATGAAATCCATTTTATCCCCCCAAAATTCCCTTTTCACAAATTCCTTGTTCTGTGTTGTAATTTTTCTAAATTCCATTTTAATGGTTTCATTAAATTGTAACAAATTGTCAAAAAAATTAAATTGTCAAAAAGCATGTATAATCAATTGAATTCAAAAACTTTAACAATTAAAAAAATTTTTGGATTTTTTTTTTTTTTTTTACAATAATAGGAAATTCTTTGTTTTATTTATAATCTATAATTTAATACAAATGTATAATCAAAAATGGTGGAAATCAAATAAAGGCATAAAACACTAACAATTCTAATTATCTTTTAAAATGCAATCAAATGCATATTTAACAATTTTCAAAATCCAAACTTTTATTTTGCAGGTTTGTTGTGAAGATCTTTGAGTTTCTATGTGTGTTTGATGTTAGTTTTCTCAAAAGAAATGGTGAAATGCTGCTGAAGTGACTCTCAGAGCAGCTCTGGAGATGAAGTTGATGTGTTCTCATATATTGAGATGCAGACGAGCGTCATGCGTGCTTTAGCAGGTTATGTACAGTATGTAGTAAATGAAACTGCGCCATTTATTTACACAGAGACACACAGAACATGCAGAATTCATATTTCAGTAGTCTTTGGTGGTTTAATATTAACAGAAACTAGTCCATATCACCAATATGCACAAGTGCACAGCCCAACATTTGCCAAATTCTGTGACATTTTATTTTTATGACTCGAGTCTGTGATTCTGTATGTGTTTTCTGCAATCATAGGCAACAGGTCACAAGTCGCTCCTCAGCTCATCTTTTCACAACAACATCATTCCTGTCTGGAGCATAAACGCTGCTGGACCAAAACGTTTATTAGTGAGGGGTTTGTTCACTTAACGTTGGCTAACTAATAGTAATAGTGACGCTTGACTTCTCTCATCACTCTACTGAAGCACAGACTTTTACGATTTATTTGTCATGACAGTAACATATTTCAAAATATAAATGTGAACAACATCAACGTTTGTTTAACGCTTGTAAACGTTAAATAGAGCCGCCACGTCGTTTCATTGCGTCAAATCAGCCGTTTCTCTGTAAATGGGCCACATTTAACGCTTTAAAAAGGAGCTTTTGTGAGTCGGCGAACAAAACAGGAGTGACAAAGTGGCTCTTCTGAGCTTATTAAAGTGTGAGGGTGAATGATAACCTGTCGGTTATGAGAATAATCAGGACGAATCCCGACCGCCCTTTTTCTTTGCCGTATCACCCCTAGCACACCCCCTCGCCATTCAAAAGCTGTAATTGAATGAGTCTTTGTCATTATTGTGATTAATCATATTAATTTGTACTAATTAAGAGATGGTTTGAAGTGATGACAATCAGATTAATGAAATTAGTTTTAACTTTCAGCACCACCGTGCACCTCCTCTCCTCGTTCTATAACTTATAACAAAGAAGGGGAAATCATAGCACAACTGTTATGAAACAGTTGGCAATCTGGATTTTGGGACTAATTGAATGTCCGATTTTATTAATGATGAAATTTATAAAAGTCCTTGGGGGGAATATTAGCGCAGATTCAGCGGTCGGGGGAGGGAAATTAATTAAAATTCCCAGAGATCCTCTTCGCATTAAAGGCCCAGACCCACCGCAACCTCCGTCCTCAGAGCGTGCCGTGATGTTTGCTCTCCTCGAGCCAGAAAGCAGACGTTTGCTTTAGTAGGACCTGAGAGGACATTTGCTTGTGACCTGCTGAAATCAGTCTCAGAGACTCATATTGTGCCAAAGGCATGTTAGATGCTTCACCCCCAAGTTATTTATATCTTTTGCTTACATGTGCCAACTATCAGTTTGCATTTCCAAATTGATTTCATTTTGGCAGCAATAATCCAGTGACCGACGAGAGACCATCATCGTCTCCAAAGAATATCTTGCAGAAATCTACATTACCCGCAAAGCTACATTAAAACTGACCGCACATGTACAAATGCTGCATTAAAAGCACCTCAGAGATGTTGCCACAGTTCTTATGGATTTAGTCTTTCTCAGTTTTTCTGTCTCTTAATGTAATCTTAGAGTGACTGAATGGTCAGTATTGGTCAAAGTCTTGCTGGATTATTACAATTACTGGCAAAATGAATGTCTAGAAATGTAAACTGGTATTTCCTACTGGCACACTAAAGCAAAAGTCTTAAAGGGGTCATATGATGTTCAATTGTTCCTTTCTCTTTGGAGTGTTACAAGCTCTTTGTGCATAGATAAGATCCCTAAAGTTGCAAAGACTAAAGTCTCAAAACCAAAGAGATATTCTTTATAAAAGTTAAGAGTCAACCACGCCTTTTTGTCTCGTCGCTCCGGCCAGGACACGGCATCACAGTATGATAAGGGGCGGTAACATTTCCGTCACACGCTTGAGGAATTCGTCCAATCACAACGCACTGGATAGCTGGCCAATCAGAGCATACCTCGCTTTTCAGACCAATGAGGTTTGTAAAAATCGACGCGTTTCAGAAAGGCGGGGCATAGAGGAGAAACAATAATGTACAGTATGTGGAAAATAATGTGTTTTTAAACATTAAACCGCATAAACACATTGCATTACACCAAATACACAAAATAATGTTCTTTTTAGCAGCATCATATGACCCCTTTAAAATATACTCTCTATTGGTCAAAAGTTTGGAATTAATGTTTTTTGAATGTTTTGAATAATGTCTCTTCTGTGCACCAAAGGCTGAATTTATTCGATCAAAAATACAGTAAAAACTGTGAAATATTATTGCAATTTAAAATAACTGTTTTCTATGTGAACATCTGTTAGAATTGCTGTGATCAAAGCTGTATTTTCAGCATCATTACTCCAGTCTTCAGTGTCACGTGATCCTTCAGAAATCATTCTAACAGACTTGTGCACAGTGCTGTTTGTATTTGCTTTGAAATGTCTGGTAAAATGGCCTGATTTTTTATTCTTCATTGAGATGAACCATTGTTTTAAGCAGACAACAAAGTTAATGTTAAATATTTAAAACATTAAATATCTAGCTAAATATAATCAAGGCATGTTTTCCACACTAAATGAACAAAACGTGTTAAATATGTTTGTTGAAACGTTTTATAATTTGTTGAATCAGACTTTTGAATCAGTTCACTGAGAGGACATTTTGAACAGATTCACATAAATGATTAGAGCAGAGATGCTAATAAAACACTTTTATCCTAAATCTCTCCAACTCAAAGTGCATTGAAATCATCAGGATACTCACAATGTTTCATAATTTCAGGAATATCCACACAGTCCTACACTCTTTATTGCCATTGATGGTTCCATTAAGAACCTTTTAACATCCAAACTTCCATTGCACAAAAGGTAAATGGTTCTTTTAAGAACTGTTCACTGAAAGGTTCTTTGAGAAACAAGAAAACAAAAACCCCATTTTGAAAGCTTTATTTACATAACTGGACTTAACATAACTGAAGTGTCTACTTTTGAGTATCTAGTGCAACTAAATGATGCAGTACTGCAGTATTTCCTTGATTTGACAGAAGTCTGCCATATAAATGCATGCAAGTTTCCTAACTCAGGTGCGCAGCCACAGGAATGATTGACGTTTCCGGCAGGCGCAGTCTCAGTGTGCGCAGTGCGGCGCCGAGGGAGTTGACACGCGTGTTGGACAGGCCCTGGCCGCTCCTCCTGGTTTTGCATATTCACAGCTCTGTCGACTTCTCAGCAGGCCAGTTCATAATTAACAGCTGTTGAGATGTCAAACGTGGCTCCGGCCGTGGCACATGCAAATATGTTTGTATTCCTACCTTGCGCCTCAGAGCCGTGGCTGCGTTTCCCGGGGTCATGATCTCTGTCCCTCTTTCTGTCACACACACACACACA
>NW_015638033.1:58219-60185 GCF_001515625.1 Sinocyclocheilus rhinocerous | reverse complement strand
CTGTCCCTCTCTCTCTCTCACACACACACACACACACACACACACACACACACACACTGATCGACACGCACCTGTAATCTGCAGCACACTCATTCTGACCGTAAAGCTTGCTCAAAGCGCGGCACTCTGTCAGGTCCCAGCACTCGCGCTCCACCGGACGACTTCTGCATAAAGAATCTGAACGGGGGGAGAGAGGGCAGTATTAAAATGAGGCCTGCTGCTGCGTGTGTGTGTATTTGTCATGCTTTTTTAGCCAAAGTTGAAATGTAAATATGGACGGTGAAAGATCTTGCTGGCGATATGCTGCTTGAAATTCTAATAAACAGGTAGCTGTCCGCTTGTTATAAATGATACCCATAAAAGGAGGGTGATTCCTTTAACTGATAAAGATGAGAAATAATTGTTTGAGCTGGCACAAAATTAATCAGATCAAAACAGGTGCAATCGTTTCACAAAGACAGAGGCCGTATAAAACACAAAATAAATGAAATGTGATAAAGTGTTGGTTATCGGGCACCTCGACTGGAGGTGAGCATTATTATGAGTGGACTCGAGTTCCTCGGGCGATAGCATTATTGCATGTATTTAAGGCGCCAGGGAGATGTATTTATGTTAAAATGAAGATATTCAAAAGGGGCATCAGAGATACAAGGTCACCAGTGATTCAAAGCGGCTGCGGCTTCCTACCACAAACTTTTCAGATCTCATGCTTTAGACATAGAGGGAAATGTTTTGATTAGTCGTGACAGTGTTTTCACAACTACCAGATATATGAATGATTGTCATTTGTCATTGTGCCTGAGCAGAGACAGGCGGCTGTGCTGATTTGAAATCGTACAAATGACTTTTGTTAATAGAATAACTGAACAAACACAGACGCTTGAACCCACAACATATCAAACTGTAAAACATTAAATGCATAGTTAAATATAATCAAGGCATGTTTTATGTTTTTTTTTTCTTCTTCACTTTATTGAAATTAATTGTTGAGACACAAGCAATAAAAACATTCCAAAAAAGGTCTAACTAAATGACAGCATGTTTATATACAAAAGTGAAAGATTCAAATATATACAGGTTAATAACATGTACAGACACTCTTAATATCTCACTCTGAATTTCTTTATATGTCACTCTTAAGTTCACACCAAGAAAGAACATTATAACAATAACTAACAGTAACTATGTTGGCATACACACCAATGGACAATAAAAGCCCAAGCTTAAGTCATGTTGATTCTGATTGGCTGTCCAACAATATTGTTTGTATCATTCATTAGAATGATTATTAAAAGTTTATAGTTACAGTTATCATCCTTGGTGTGAACAAGCCTTTACTGGAGTTGCATTTATACTACCACCAACCTCAAAAAAACTATCCAGGAAACGATGTTATGGAAATTACAATATATACATAAAATATCTATATACATTTTACTACACATAGTCTCCTCCCAATTGCCACATTTAATAATTCACATCTAAATGGCAGTGGAGACTCAAATGGGAACAATGCAGGGAAGATAAAGTCCATCTCTATATTTCAGGCATCTGAAATCCAAAGCAGAAGCTCACTTGAATTTGTTTAAATCATCTGTTCAGAGCTGAAGGATCTTTCTGTGAGAAATGACGTGATATTTAATTTGTATGTCACTTTCACTTAAACGGGTCATGAAATGCATTCATTTAATGGGCTTCGGAATCATTGTATGTGTGTGGGGCAAGACCCACCCACTTTTAAAGGGTTCATCGGATGCAAAATTCACTTTACAAGTTGTTTGAACATAAATGTGTGTTGGAAGTGTGTGTACACATCCATAATAAAAATCCACCCAGTGATTTTTTTTAAATCCCTATTTTAAAATCCTCTTTCTCAAATCAGGCTGTTCTGAGATTCCTGTCAGAATGACGTAGTTCTGCACAGGCCCCTCCTACGATAGTTGATTGACAAGGCCGTCTTACCTTA
>NW_015638033.1:41684-57585 GCF_001515625.1 Sinocyclocheilus rhinocerous | reverse complement strand
CCATTCATCCTGCACTTGAGTCCTCGCTTCATCTCTCCACACGCACCGTGACAATAATGAACATAGCAGTCATCATTTACTCCCGACATCTGAGCCGCTGAAGACGCAGAGGATTAACGCTACTTTCGTTTTTGAAGGGAATGCGCCGATCCCGATCTGCCTAAATACGTCTATGTCCGCGCGAATCATTCGTGATCCAGCTTCATCTACAGAAGAAGTGAATATGAGGGTTTTTTTATGAATCTTTGCGAATCTACTTTCCTAATAATGTGCTAGTTAGCCAGTTTCGCGGCTGACGTTTACAGTCTGCTCGTCACCCCATGGAAGAGAGGGGCGGAGTCAGCAGAGCTCATTAGCATTTAAAGCGACATGGACTTAAAAACAGCTTGCTGAAAATAGGTGTTTTTTACACTACCATTGAGAATTTTTAACCAAAGTATGTTATAGAGTTTTCATTAAGACCCTAAAGAATCATATCAACTTGTGGGAAATGGGCATCCGATGACCCCTTTAAGACCAATTACATTGGACCCACTTACTTTTACCAGCGCATATATCTGTGCGCTTTTCAAAGCGCCGTCAGTCAAATCCATTCTACTTGAGGAATGGATTTCATGTTTTAGCTGCAGCCTTGACTTCCACACTGCTGCTTCCTCAAATCCATTCCGCTTAGCTCATTCAGAGTCCATAGAAATTAAACTCCATTCTGTGTGCTCACATACTGTCACTAAACAAGCTGCTATTTAACTGAATGCTCATCATTTGTTCGCCTGTTGCTTTTAAAGGCATCATGTAGTCTTTGTTGCAGCATTGAATAACAGCTACACTTACACTTTGTTGTTATAACGCTAACAGTTATCTGACATTTTTGCTAGGCTAGCTAGCTGCATCACTTAGTTCAAAACAACTTACTAGACTTTTGTTGCTGTGTTAATTTTTGGGAAACCATTTTAGGCTATAAAAGCAATTGTTTAATTAAAAGGCACCAGGATACAGGAATTGGCATCTACTCCAGTAAAATCGTTTTTGGGGAGGACCCACCCACATTTTTTTTGCTTCTAACGCCCATGATTTATTTTATAATGTTTCCTGAGGTTCACTTATAATCTTGTTTATTTTAATCAAAAACAGTCTAATTTCGTTATAAATGTTCATTTTCTACCCAGATTGTAGCCTCTTGATTTGAACACTCCATTTGAAGGGGCGTGTCTGCTGTGAGACTCAATGGAAACACCCACTGCTGTGATTGGTTAGCATCTTTGCATATGAAATGAGCATTAGATCTGGAACTCTCTTAGAAACTTTTACTATCACAGAAGCCAAGATGAACTGATAAATCATTATAGCAGTTTATTTAGAAGGGGAAATTCTGAAGTCACGATTCCCCCGATTTCAAATCATGGGGTTTCAGAAAAGAATAATTCATATTTTAAACTGGGGAGTTAGTTTTGAGCTCTGAAACTTGTTTTTTATTGCAGGGTAACCTCTCATTAACCTCTCATCCATTTTGATTCTCCATTTAATGACCCCTTTAATATTTTGAAATAGCTTTTACTTTCATATTTTCTGTTTTAATTTGAGTTAAAGTTTTAGTAATTTAGTTGTGTGTTTTTGTCATTTTTAATATATATTTTTGAATATGTGTATATGCATTTGAGCGCTGCGGGCCCCTTCTCACCGCGGCCCCTCAATACTCACTTTCTCTTCAAGTATGGCAGAGTTGTAATGAAGATAATTGTACAATAAAAGCGCCTCTCTAAATCATTTCCCTTCTGTCCATACAAGATTGATCACAAAAGCGATTCTTCAGACCGCTGTAATTTTCATATTTAATGAGCGTGACTCCAAAACTATTACACTAATTAGTCAAATCTCACATATCGTTAATGATGCTCGCAGTAATTAATATTGTATTTAATTAAAAAATGACCCATTTCAGTGGCTTGCATGCAGGCAGGCAGGCATCACTGTGTTGTGTGTGTGTGTGTGTGTGTGAGTGTGAGTGTGTGTGTGTGTTGTTCATTTCTATACATGATACTGTTGTGTTTATTTTGTTGTCATGTCACAATGTTACACTCCTCAAATCAGCCTGCCGATGGACTGCTTATAGCTCAGTCTGAACATGAATCTGAAATATGAGAAAGAATTTTAATATAAAAAAATGTATTTAGGCAGAAAGTTGAGTGTCTCTGATTATTCCAGCTGCTGTTTGTTGCGTTAGCCTGTGCTAGTCGTTGGGATTGTGTGCGAGAGACGCACATCTGTGTCAAGCAGCGCGCGCCGTCACAGTCGCGGAGGAGGAGGCCCGCTTGATTTATGGGAGCCCCTTCACAGCAGAGCGCATAGTCTGGAAAATCTCCCGTTTACACAAGAATCGCCTGAAAAATGAGATCTGTGACTACATTCTTTTCATTAGCGGCTTACGCCAGCATGGCACTTGGGAGAGAGCGACACGGAGCCGGAGAGCCGGGGCGATGGTTCAGTGTGCCGCAGCCCCAGCAGCTGTTCATCGCTCTCCTGATTACCGACCACATTCATTTCACAAACAAACCCGCTTATTACATTTAGCCTGAATTTAAAGACAGGGAAATGGGAATCAAAGTTGGTAAACTCAGGGCGCTGGAGGCACAGAGAAACAGACAGAGGGAAATGCAATGGACTGAGATGAAGAAAGAATTAATAAAAACAAATGTTCAGTGATTATATTGCCAGCTGTGGATGCATATGGGGCATAAACATTATGCTCTGGTTGTAATAATACAGTGCCATTCAGATTTCACAAATTTACACATTTATCTATAATGACTTACATTGCATTCAAGATACACATTTGATCAGTTCTTGCTTTCCCTGGGAATCAAACCCTTGATCTTGATGTTAAACACCACAAGATCAAACATGCTCTCAAATCCCTCACTCGTGACTATCCTGACAGGCAAATTCAGAAGTGTCTGTTTCAGATTTTAATAGCACCGTCTGTTTTAATATAATAAGATATTTGGAATTAATATGATGCTTGCAAAAAAAAGTTCACTTAATCAAAATACATGGCTATGTTTGGATGATCATCAGTGGAGACAGATGCTATTTTAGCCCAGGTGGTGTAGTTACAACAAATTCCAACAGGGTTGAAATTGTTTATTGCAACTTTAAAGGAATAGTTGACCCAAAAAATTTAAATTTGCTGAAAATGTAATCACCTTCATGGACTCCAAGATCAGGATGAGTTTGTTTCTTAATCAGATTTGGAGAAATGTAGCATTGCATCAGTGTCTCAGCAATGGATGCTCTGCAGTGAATGGGTGCCGTCAGAATGAGAGTCCAAACAGCTGATAAAAACATCACAATAATCCACAAGTAATCCACAGCACTCCAGTCCATCAGTTAACATCTGGAGAAGACAAAAGCTGAAACAAATCCAGCATTAAGACGCTTTTAACTAAAATACCATAATCCATAATCCATAATAACGCTTCCTCCAGTAAAAAAGTGTTCTGGTGTGAATCAGGAGAGAAATCTGCACAGATCAAGCAGCGTTTAAACAGCTCTAAACACATATGTGTGTGGATTTTGATGTGAGAGACAACAGCAGATGCACTTTTTCACTGGAGGAAGCATTATTATGGATTATGGGCTATTTTGGCCATGCAGCTTTTGTCTTCTCCAGATGTTAACTGATGGACTGGAGTGCTGTGGATTATTGTGATGTTTTTATCAGCTGTTTGGACTCTCATTCTGACGGCAGCCATTCACTGCAGAGCATCCATTGCTGAGACACTGATGCAATGCTACATTTCTACAAACCTGATGAAGAAACAAACTCTTCTACATCTCGGATGACCTGAGGGTCAACACATTCTCAGCAAATTAGCCATAAATGTCATGTGACTAATCATTACGTGTATTTGACATCATCTGTGGTTTGCAGTTAGTTTACATTTAATAACCAGAAACTCTTTTCATTCATTAGGCTCATGTGCTCCTTAATACAGTATCTGTTTGTACAAAAAGAATGTTCAGAAATGCCTTCAGTGCATGCATTTAATGTATTGTTCAAATATTAAAAAAAAGAAATGAATAAGCATGAAACGTGTCTCGCGGCCCTTTGATTGCATATATCATTGTGAAATTGCAGTGGCACAATCTGAAAAAAAAAAGTTAAACATAAGTTGCATTATGGCAGGTACTTTTTGAACATTTCCTTATTTGAACAAAACGGTGATAATACTGATATCCATAATAAGTTTGGTCACTATAATCGTGATATGAAATTTTCATACTGTTCTTTGAGGGTGGACCAAAGCGTGGTCTGTTAGTAGGCGGGCAATATGCAAATGTGTAGCATGGTGATGTTGCTAAGTCAGAAATAATGGCAGAACTACAAACAGGGCCAGAGATAAACTCAGTTTGGCCCTGAATTTGTGCTTTGTAACTTTGCAGATCATTTATAGCTATATTATACACTAAAGGAAAGGTAAAATCAAAAGAACATAGTAGGTATGTTTTAATCAATTTTTAAAATCCTTGAAATGTGTATCATTGCATAATTGTAAACTGCTCTAAACAAACACCTGGAAGATGCAGTATAAGGAGCCATTCACACAGAATGCGTATTTGCATATAAAAACGCTCAGGAATGGTTTTAAAAAAAAGCACAGCACAGAATGCGAGGATCTCAAGATGAGCTTTTGAGACATGATGCAATAATGTTTACCATACCAACTTGCTATAAACAAAAGCTTGCAACGCTTGCCCCGCCTCCCGGGTCTTCTTATTGGTCTGCTGTTTTGGAACTGACATTGATGACCGTGTAAAAGTGGAAATTCTTTTAACTTGACACGAGTTTAAAAAACACGAGCACAATGGTCATACACATCTGCCTAGTGTGTGTTTACATAGAAAAACTATGGAAAAGTCGCACATTGGAATGGAAAAACGCGTTCTGTGTGAACGGCCCCTAATGCGTTTATATTCCACTGCAAACACAGCCTAGGTCTTGTTTAAGAGAAAATAGACTGTGCAGAAGAGACACCCATGAGGGCACCTCATTTTATCTTATTGATGTCACTGAACTACATTTGTGTTTGTGTGTGTGTCCGGCAGCGCGCTCAACAATGTAATTGGAGTGATGAAAAATTATCGTGATTGGGCCGAGCGCGGTCAGCCGCCCACTCCTGCCGTTTTCTCACCCATCCCCCCGAACGCCGTTCCCTCTCCACCCGAGTCCCTGGACCAGCAATAACATCTCCGGGCCCATCTGTCACCATCTAATGTGACAAAGTTTTTATCGTGTGTATTAAGGCGGCCAGATTAAAAAGTAAATACGGCAATCTCGCCCGGGCCGCTCGCTCTGGCAGGTTATGGTACATTTCACGGTGGCCTGAGCAGCTCATCAGCAGCCCGCCGCCTGCGGCCCCCCTGACAGGAGAATCAAACAGCCCTCGAGGGAGCGGCGCCCGGGGCCGCGGGTTAGGAGGGGGCCGAGGGGAGTCCTGTGCGCCGGGTTAAGGAGATGTTAAAGGATACTATTAAACTTATATGTCTTTTTCTGTCTGAGGCAGCCGCTGTTTTTCTCACCTCGGTGTCGCATCCTTTGGCTTCCTTTCCTTTTAGTTTTTGTGCATCCGTGGCTGCAGAAAGCACTGGCGAGATTACACCTGGCAGAGCGAAATGAGAGCGCCTTATAAGATGAACCGTGGCGGTGGTTTATAAGAAGAAGATTGCATTTCACACCAATCCCTGCAGCGACTGGATTCTACACGTGCTTGTGACTGATTTTTTTTCACCTGTGCTCATGCGTTCTCCTCCATTTGCTCTGGCTTCACTTGGATGGAAAAACTGGAGAGCTCCATCTGCGTCCCTCTATGAAGTCCTGGCAGATGGGGGACGTGTGCGATGGCTCATTGGGGCTCCTATGCGGAGATATTAGCGCATGTGTTTGACAAGGCCGCGCTGACGCCAGGCGCACCACACCTTTAGATTGTACCACTTGTATTTAACAGGTGTCAATGGTAAAAGTGTAAAACATAATCAACTGCATTCCTGTAGTTCAAACTGTAGAGCATGGCACTTGCAACCAAGGTTATGGGTTCGATTCCCAATGAAAAGACTAGACCTGATAGAAATCTATATTTCTTAAATGCAATGCAATTGTGTTATGGATTACATCTGAACTGAGCTGAATAATGACACTCTGTCTTCTGTAGAGTTGCATTTGAAGTTGCTTCAAAATTGATGGACTTTGCAGCATTGACACTGTTATTGTCCTAAATTGAAGAGTGAAATGAATTGAACTGAATAATGACAGTATTATCTTCCGTAGATCTGCTTTACAGTTGAATTGACGTTGTTTAAAACCTGGTGAATTTTGCAACATTGACAACATTTAACATTAAACATTTAACACAGTTTTCCTGATTATTTCTATGAAGCTGCACTGAAAAAAGTGATATACTTGGACCAAAATACTCTAATTTGTTATGGACAAATGTATTAGGTTTCTCAAATTATATTTATGTTTTGGGTTCAAACTTTACATTTTGATTTAATATTAATCATAATAAAATTAAAATATTTATTTTCCCTAAGACAAAAAAGATTATTTATTACAACACCAAATCAGAAAAAGTATGGCAATTGCAAATGAATAAATAAAGCAGTGATTTGTAGATTTTCTTTGAATTATGTTTCCTCACAGATAGTCTGAACACAATATATTTCATGTTTTGTGTGGTCAGTGTCATCTCTTTTTTTAATTTTAAATCCATTCCTCTCATTCAGACCTGCTACACATTAAGAAAAAAGTTGGGATGGGAGGAAGTCTAGCACTATAATGAGGTATAAGTTTTAATAACAATGTGATTTGAAATGGTTGGTGTCAACTGGTGACTGTAGTCATGATTTGGTACAAAACCAGCACTCAGGAAAGGAGTCCTTTAGCAGCAAAGATGGGCCGACAAACAAATGCGTGAGAAAATGATTGAAATGTTTAAGAACAGTGTTCCACAGAGATAGGAAGAGATTTGGATATTTCACCCTCAACAGTGCATAACATATGTAAAAGATTCAAGGAATCTGGAGGAATTTCAGTGCATTAAGGGCAAGGGCGCAAGTCAAGAATCGACGTTCATTCATAGCTGATATAACAACATGGGCTCAGGCTTACTTTGGCAAACCTTTTTCAAGCACAACAATACAAAGCTACATCCACAAATGCCACTTAAAACTTTACTGTGCTAAAAGGAAACCTTATATTAACTGTGTCCAGAAGCATCATCGACTTCTCTGGGCTTGGAGGTATCTGGGATGGACCATATATTATGGTCAAACGAGTCAGTATTTCAGGTCTTCTTTGGAAGAAATTAATGTCGTGTGCTACCAGCAACAAGTCCAGAAACCATGGGTCTGTCATGGTATAGGGTTGTGTCAGTGCCCTTGGCAAGGGTAACTTGCACTTCTGTGATGGCACCATTAATGCAGAAATGTACATACAGATTTTAGAGCAACGACCATGCATATTACAAACATGACAATGCTAAATCACATTCTACTCACATTACAAAGGCCTGATGAGGAAGAAGAGGGTATGGTTACTGGACTGGCCTGCCTGCAGTCCTGACCTGTCCCAAATAGAGAATGTGGGGTACATTTTGAAATGGAAGGTGTGACAATGAATACCTCATACTGTTGCACACCTTAAGACTTGATTACAGGAAGAATGGGATAAAATTAATCACTTTATCACTTGGTGTCCTCAGTACCTAAACGTCTTTTAGTTTAAGTGTGAAAAGAAATGGCAATGTTACAGAGTGGTAAATTCTCGCTGTCCCAACTTTTTTTTAATCGTGTTGCAAGAGTCAAATTTGATATACGTGTTTATTTTGAAAAATAAATAAATAAATAAATAAATACAAATTCATGGAGAAAAACATCAAATAATGTGCTGTTATATTGTTTTCAGTGTAATACACATCAAAGAGGATTTAAAAATTACTGTTTCAGTTTTAATTTGGTATGCTGTCTCAAATTTTTCTCGTCACCATTTTGAATATATTATGTAATATCTCAAAACAAAAAAGAGATACAAAGAGATAAATGGAATTGTAGACAACACTTTGGGGGTTTGCCAGTTGGTGGTTGGGACCTGGTGCTACAACTTAAATGGTTAAAAATGTCTTCCAAATATCTGTCCACTGTAGTGACCTCCATGCGTGAAAGGGTTTAGGGGCTATGTCCGGGCATCTAGGCTTACGTATTACCATACCCTGGCCTGTCACCTAGGGGGACTTTATAAATCAACCCCTCATTCTCCCAGGGAGGCTTCAAAGATAGCCAATCTACCTGTCTCAGAACATTGACGAGTGAAAGGGACTGATGCTACACACCTTCACTGTACCTGAGACGGAGACTTCCCATGCACATAACACGACTCCTGAGAGTAACGTGCTCAAGGTGACCCATCAAGCCGTGAGGGGGCACTGTTGCTCACAGTCCATTAGGAGGGCCGAAAGGATGGCCTAACAACCTGATATGACTACTTCACAGGCCTAAAGGAGCAGAGCACTCAACTCTCAGAGTGAGAGGAGAACTCACGTGCTAAGAAGGGCGCATGATGGGGATCCGGGAGTGGCATACTGACAGGAGACCCTCCAATTGAGAGGAGTTCCGACAACTCAACCATATGGGCAGTCACATGATGGGAGCTCCGGGGGAGCAGCATGCTCAAAGTAACCCTGTAATAAGGGGAGCAATGCCATGCTCAAACACTGAGGCGGTCATCAGGAGGGTAACACAGGAGGCCTTAATCCACCTGGTATGGTTGCCTCGTGGAACTCCAGGGAAAAGAGAAGATCGTGAAGAGAACTCACATGCTCCGTCCAGGAGCGGAAGGCTCATAGGTGACACTCCCACAGTGAGGGGAGCACTGAGCACTGCCGAGCTCATATGGGCAGCCTTGACTGCACATGGAGCTCCGGGAGCAGAGTCCTAGGCTCTCAGATCGAGAATAGAATTCACATGCTTGATCTGGGAGCAGCAGGCTCATAGATAACCCTCCCGCAGTGAGGGGAGCACTGCCAATCTCAACCATAAGCAGCAGCTGTATACAGAGCCCTGAGAGCAGAGTACTCGATTTTCAAATCGACAAGGGAACTCACATGCTCAACCTGGGAGCAGCAGGCTCATAAGCAACCCTCCCGTAGTGAGGAGAGCACTGCCAAACTCAACCAGAAAGGGCAGTCTTAACAGGGTGGCAGAAAGGAGGCCTCTCAACCTCAGTATAAAGGAAGAGTGAGGGTCCCGTACAGCTAGGCTTGAAAGGAGCCTGCTGAAGAGGCTTGTGGGAACAGCAGGCTCTTTCACCACCCTCATAACCAAGGCGAGCAATGCCAGCTCAACCACGAAAACAGGGCGGGACCCAAAGCCATTCATGCAGATGATTAGGGCTCCTCAGAGTGAGTACTCAATAATAGGCCTTTAGAATGAAGGGAGTACCATCACACTCACACCTTAGGGGAAACATTGTACTCAAGCAACTCACAAAGAGAGAATAGATTTACTGGTTCAACCATAAAGGCAGTTTAACGGGGAGGTCCATAGTAGGCAACGAGTACGAGTACGAGTACAGGAGGCCAGTATCGGGCCCGATACCGATACCAGTATCGGTATCGGTGCATCCCTAAAAATTACTGTTTCAGTTTTAATTTGGTATGCTGTCTCAAATTTTTCTCGTCACCATTTTGAATATATTATGTAATATCTCAAAACAAAAAAGAGATACAAAGAGATAAATGGAATTGTAGACAACACTTTGGGGGTTTGCCAGTTGGTGGTTGGGACCTGGTGCTACAACTTAAATGGTTAAAAATGTCTTCCAAATATCTGTCCACTGTAGTGACCTCCATGCGTGAAAGGGTTTAGGGGCTATGTCCGGGCATCTAGGCTTACGTATTACCATACCCTGGCCTGTCACCTAGGGGGACTTTATAAATCAACCCCTCATTCTCCCAGGGAGGCTTCAAAGATAGCCAATCTACCTGTCTCAGAACATTGACGAGTGAAAGGGACTGATGCTACACACCTTCACTGTACCTGAGACGGAGACTTCCCATGCACATAACACGACTCCTGAGAGTAACGTGCTCAAGGTGACCCATCAAGCCGTGAGGGGGCACTGTTGCTCACAGTCCATTAGGAGGGCCGAAAGGATGGCCTAACAACCTGATATGACTACTTCACAGGCCTAAAGGAGCAGAGCACTCAACTCTCAGAGTGAGAGGAGAACTCACGTGCTAAGAAGGGCGCATGATGGGGATCCGGGAGTGGCATACTGACAGGAGACCCTCCAATTGAGAGGAGTTCCGACAACTCAACCATATGGGCAGTCACATGATGGGAGCTCCGGGGGAGCAGCATGCTCAAAGTAACCCTGTAATAAGGGGAGCAATGCCATGCTCAAACACTGAGGCGGTCATCAGGAGGGTAACACAGGAGGCCTTAATCCACCTGGTATGGTTGCCTCGTGGAACTCCAGGGAAAAGAGAAGATCGTGAAGAGAACTCACATGCTCCGTCCAGGAGCGGAAGGCTCATAGGTGACACTCCCACAGTGAGGGGAGCACTGAGCACTGCCGAGCTCATATGGGCAGCCTTGACTGCACATGGAGCTCCGGGAGCAGAGTCCTAGGCTCTCAGATCGAGAATAGAATTCACATGCTTGATCTGGGAGCAGCAGGCTCATAGATAACCCTCCCGCAGTGAGGGGAGCCCTGCCAATCTCAACCATAAGCAGCAGCTGTATACAGAGCCCTGAGAGCAGAGTACTCGATTTTCAAATCGACAAGGGAACTCACATGCTCAACCTGGGAGCAGCAGGCTCATAAGCAACCCTCCCGTAGTGAGGAGAGCACTGCCAAACTCAACCAGAAAGGGCAGTCTTAACAGGGTGGCAGAAAGGAGGCCTCTCAACCTCAGTATAAAGGAAGAGTGAGGGTCCCGTACAGCTAGGCTTGAAAGGAGCCTGCTGAAGAGGCTTGTGGGAACAGCAGGCTCTTTCACCACCCTCATAACCAAGGCGAGCAATGCCAGCTCAACCACGAAAACAGGGCGGGACCCAAAGCCATTCATGCAGATGATTAGGGCTCCTCAGAGTGAGTACTCAATAATAGGCCTTTAGAATGAAGGGAGTACCATCACACTCACACCTTAGGGGAAACATTGTACTCAAGCAACTCACAAAGAGAGAATAGATTTACTGGTTCAACCATAAAGGCAGTTTAACGGGGAGGTCCATAGTAGGCCTGACAACCTATCATGACTGCAGAGCGGGATTCCAAGAGCGGAGTTACTCAACAACTCAACAAGAGGAGAACTCAAGCTCAGTACATGTGCAGAATGGTCACAGGGAGCTTAGACCTCAAGGAACCCCTCAAGGCGAGATATGAATTAGCTCACATCATGAGCAGCCTGACCAGGGTGGCTTCTCGAAGCCAAAACACCTAGCAAGGTCATCAGGGAGCATGGTACGCAATATCACTCGAGAGTGAGAGGAATACTGCCATGCTCAACCTGGAAGCTACCACATCAAGAAGACACGGAGGGCCTAACAACCTGAGGTTGCAGTGCAATTCTGGGACCTTGATAACCAAGGAGGCTCCTAAAAACAGCTCGGTGTCAAGGTTCTCCAGTGATGGTATGGACAGGAAGGCCCAGTAAGACAGGCCTAGCAACCCGCTATCAAGGGAACCAGGATTCTGTATCAGAGATATACTGTACCCACGAGCAGCCCTCAGGAGCGTGAGGGAGGTACAGTCAGGCTCTTGTCCACGGGGAATAGAATGATCAACTACACCTACTTATAGGTGAGGAGCATCAGCTCAACCTAGAGAAGCGAGAGAATCAAGGAGGCTATGCAGGCCTACAACTTGGGCTAAGGAGAACCTACTTGGAGAGGTCTACTAGACCACAAACCCCAAGAGGTCACCAGAGCAAAGGGAGAGAGGTCCCAGATAGGGATTGAAGGGACAACATAATGTTACTGCACCATTGTAAAATACCAGGGTTAGGGAACCATGTTCTGCACCAGTGACATACTCACAGGTGGCCCTCAGGAGCACGAGGGGAGTACAGTTAAGCTCCTAACCCCAGAGCGCATAGTACTCAACCACACCCACTCGCGGGCAGGGACCACCAGCTCAGTTCAGGGCCAAGCATCAAGGAGGCTCGTAAGCCTACACTTGAGAAAGAGGAGGAGCCTAATTGAGGGATGCATTGTAGGAGACCGTACAACCCAAGAGGTCCCCAGGGCGGGGGGAGGTCCCAACACATGGGCCATACAACCCCTGACTCTCAGGCAGAGGAGGCTCACAGAGAGCCATGAAACCCTGAAATGAAAGTAAAGGCGCACTGCATGGGTTCCCGGAGTGCAGTTATAATGTCAGGTCCATCCAATGCAAAAATTTCACCGCAACCACAACGCACAGCATGTATTCAGCTCCCGTGGGAGATAAACACGCCTCATTCAAGCGCTAGATTCCCTCGGAAATCAAGCGAGAACAGAAACTGCTACCGTGAATGTGTCGCTATGAGCTTGTTCAACTCCCACAAGAGGCGAACACACTCATGCAAACGCTGTCTACAGTCTCAGGTAAATGGTGAAGCACTCACCTCCCCTTTCAGTAGTCCCGCGAATGCATCACAATGACCACAATCCGCCTCTTCGTGAGTCGAACATGTTCAATTCATACTCATCCACAAAGAAATAAGCACAATGAGTGAAATGAGCACATTCAACTCCCTCGAGAGATGAATGTGCTTGCTTCTCACCCACACACACAACACATGGGTCGTGTGGCACCTCGGGTATCAGCTGCTAACATAAATGAAGAAGAGGATGATGTGTTCTATTGGCGCCCTTTTATACTGTGGTCGTGCCGGTAGTGACGTCATAGGCTGTCTAACCACTAACTCTAAGAATGATGTGTATAGTGATGGTTAACTTCCGAACACCTTCATGATTGGTGATATTCCACATGTTGGGTGTTTTGATTTCAATGACAGACAGCAGCTCAAGTGGCAGAGGTCAGACACGTGTAGTTGTCTCACTGTCTGACATTAGAGGTGTGGTTAATGGAAGATGAAAACACAGCTTCCCATTAACAATTAGCTCAGCGTGAGGCTGCGTCTGACAGACTGTCGTGACACTGAGAGCCGAACAGATGCCGGGGAAATAAACAGCAGAAATGAAAGTGGACTGCAGAAACATTAATGCTGTGAATAAATTTCCCATCTTTGCATAAGATGTTTGTTCAATGATTCAATAAAAATAGGCTTTAAACAACATATTGTCTAGTGAGTTGTCTGGCTGTCTACTGTCTGCTTAACAGCTGCTTTCTAATGCAGAAATGAAACCTCACAAGTGCATTGAAACGTTCTACATGCTAAATACTGAGCATCATCTTCTCGGTTTAAAAGTAAGTTCTCTAAAGGTAAACTGATCTATCTTAGTGTAAATCCGTATTTATTTTCCATTTTCATTAGAAAGTTTTAGTAATTTTGCTTTTTTATAAATATGTCTATATAGTTCTTATTAATTGTTATTTTAGTTTTAGTTATTTTTGCACAAGTTAAACTAGATGAAAATGAGAATGTGTAACATTTGACAACTGTTTTACAATAGAAATGTAAAAAATCAAACTTTTCAAATTTCTGTTTTGAATTGAAAATGTAGGCTATCATTTTTGTGATCCATGTAGCAAATTCATAATAAAATGTAATGAGACAAGAAACAATAACACAGCCATTTTATATAATTAAATGTGAATATTTGTGTATTTTTAAATAAAAAAGTTTAAATGGATTACTTTACAATAAATTCGAGTTTGGTCATTCTCAAATGCTCTTGCATAATTTTATTTTATTCTGATAAACATGTCACAATACAACATGACAAGAGTTTTCACTGTTATAAAATATTTGTAAGCATTAGTGGAACTGAAGTTGTCAGAATAAACATGAAATGTTGTCATTGGTGAATTTGAGCAATCGTGAAACAGCTGTGTCGTCATCAGAACTCGTGCAGCCACTCAAGAATGAATCAGTTGGCTGCCCTCGAATCGCTATTCCGGGACTTTGATAGTATACGTCACAGTGACATGGAGCCATCTCAAGTTGGACAAAATTTCTAATCATCATGAATTGATCTGTATGCTTATGCTAGGATATGCGTAGTGTGTGTGTGATGTAAAAATGTTTCTACCATGTCTATGCTCGGCTCACACATGCACCTTGAATTTTTTTGACACTAATTACTTTGTCCTGGATCAGTGCTATTAATACTGATCCAGACGGGCTGGATCAGTATTAATGGCAATCCTGATCCAGCCCGTTGTTTCACAATAGAAAAATAAATGGAAGAGACAAAAAACAACATCAAACTACTGATCTGAAGTACTCATTTTGCCCGATCGGCGTGCGGCCTACCATACAATCTCATATAACATTTTTCTAGACAAGCTAGTCTCTGTTGGAATTATGAGTACCCCCTGTCTTGGTTTATTATCGTTTGTTCAAATCAAATTCATCAAATTCAAAGTCATCTCAAGTTTCCACTGGTGTTCCCCAAGGCTCAGTTTTGGGCCCTCTTTCATTTATTATTAATTTACGGCCCTTTCGTCATATATGTAAGATACATGGTGTTCATTTTCACTGCTATGCTGATGACACCCAGCTCTACCTGACTTCTAAGCTTGCTTCTACTCTTCTTCTGCCTTTTCTGTCCAGATGTTTAGCTGAAGTTAAAAACAGTTGCACATCTAATTTTCTTAAATTAAACAGTGGTAAAACCGAAATCTTCGTTGTAGGCACCAAATCTAATTTGGCAAAATCTTTCTGATCTCATTTCTTTGTGATCAGTCTATAGTTTCTCCTTCTTCACAGGTTAAGAGTCTGGGTGTCATCCTTGATAGCACCTTGTCTTTTGAAGCCCATGTAAAAAACATCACTCACTCTACATTTATATATATATAAATATATATATAATGTAAAATTAATCATCTTCATCCCTCTCTTACAATGAATAGCACTGTCATTCTCATACATGCACTGATTACATCACATATTGATTATTGCAATGCTCTTCTCTGTGGTCTTCCTTCTAAACGTCTTCATAAACTTCAGCCAGTCCAGAATTCAGCTCCATGAATTTTTTTTTTTTTCGAGAATTCTCTCTAGTGAGCACATTTCTCCGGTTCTTCAGCACTTGCACTGGTTTCTGGTTAAGCATCGAAATGATTAAAACATTTTGCTAAAAGAGGTTTAAAGGAGGACAAAGACATTTTTCTCACTCATACCTTCTAGAAATAGTGCAGAGCCTGAATAAGGACGAAACCCTATCAAATGAAGTATACTTTGAAAAGCTACATATTCAGCCGTACATGTATGCTAATCATTCGCATCAAAACTAAAGTGTACTTTGGGCTTAATCCTGGTTTATACTTGAGTCGTCTGCAAGATTGTGAGGTTTCATGGAACAAAAGCAATGCCATCATGGTGCTTTGACTCCACTAGGCTTAGTTTTATGTAACAGTGCTCATCCCATTTTTTGTGACTCAAGCAAACAGCGCGTGTCTGCATTCAAAAATGAATATGTTTAAGGCATATGCTGTACATAAGAACACATGAAACAAAAAACACATAAAATCATTTCAGTGCACCTTTATAAGAACTTAAGTGAAGTAGTGCTATTAATGCCTTCCAAGACTAATGTTGCACTTTTCTATTGTAATTTTTTTAAGGGTTGCCTTCAAAAAATTATGTCAGCACAATCTATTTGTATGTATAGTTATGGTGTCCTCTATGTTCCCACAAAGTCTGAGAGTGTTATATATATATATATATATATATAT
>NW_015638033.1:16727-41361 GCF_001515625.1 Sinocyclocheilus rhinocerous | reverse complement strand
TATATATATATATATATATATACACACACAATTGTTTTGTCATCATTGGAGCAGTTTGTTGGGATGTGTAATGTGAATTTGTTTGGACACAGCAAGTTGAAAAGGCCACAGACAAACACTAAGACGTAAATTCAGCCAAAAGAAGATGAGAAAGAAAGGTCAAAGAGGCAAACTATTGAAACAAGGCAAGAAGACATTGACTTGGTAGGACACAGGAAATCAATTTGAGCATGAGCTGTGAATGTTCAGGATTCTCTGTCTGTTGTCTTTTTATGTGCATGTACTGCTTTTATTCCCAATGTCAGCAGAAAAATTAGCTCTTTCTTGTTTGATGGTCATTTTTAAGGTGTACAAAGTTTGGAATAATTAAGATTTTTAATGTCTTTTAAAGTATTCAGCAGTACAACTGTTTTCCACATCGATTATAATCAGAAATGTTTCTTGAGCAGCAAATCAGCATATTAGAATGATTTCTGAAGATCATGTGACACTGAAGACTGGAGTAATGATGCTGAAAATACAGCTGCGCATCACAGCAAAAAAAATTAATACAATAAAAATAACAGATATTCACATAAAACAGCTATTTTAAGTTGTAATACAATTTCACAACGTTACTTTTTTACAGTATTTTTAAATTTATTTATTTATAAAATGCAGCCTTGGTGAACATAAGAGAAAGTTAATTATTCCAAATTCTCTCTCTTTTTTTTTGTGTGGCTTTTTTGGACTTTTATGGATTTATTGAACTTGCCAGTTTTAAAGCATCAAGAAATCAAAACTAACCCTATATTATTTACCTTCTCTTCAGAATTATTTGATGTTATTCAAATAATTTTTTTTTTTAATCAAATCCCGCCTCCTTTTTTTAAAATGGAATACTATATTTCGCTTAGAAATACTCCACATTTGTAGAATGCATTATGAATGGCGCTTTATGTTCTGATCTACAACAGTGTTTTTAGTGTGTCACCTTTTGCCCCGGATCCGTCAATACGTCTTCCTCAGTGAACAGCGCACGTACAGCAAGAAAAGCCTTCTGTAAGAGAGGATAATGGGTCTCGTTTGAGCCCTTGAAAGGTACAAACCTCCTGAAAGCCATTGTGAATGACCCCTATTATCCTATACATGGCACTTTGGGAAGATTTATATAAATATGGGGGCCAATCTGGGTTATTGCTGTTCAGTGGTTGGGGACGAAGCCCGGGTGGGCGGACACAGGGGTCTAATTGATGAATGATTTTTGTGTTCATTACTTTAATGTGCACGCCCTTCTTTCTTTATTTCACTAAACCCTGTTCATACCTGAGCACCTGATTTGGTGATATCCTCATTATTTAGTATTGCAGATATACAATACTCTAATATCAGGCAAGGTCAAGTGTGACAGGCTCTCTCCTCTGCATGGCAATTAAGCTCGACCCGGGGGACGGATTTGCTTGATTTTACTAGCGGACGAAAGTGCCACTCACCTCTGATTGGTAGCAGAATCCATCTCTCTCAGGTGTGTCACACGGGACAGGTGAGTGATTTTGTGGTGATGGACGTCTGTAGGGGTTTTTCATATTTGTGTTATTAGTGTAGTTGATCAAATCATGTCCAATATATTTACAATCATAACACATATTCCACCCCAAACCCCCTTTGTCTGTTCATTATTCCTGATTTAATTAACACTTCAATTAGCTGTAATTGCATAAGCGTTTTTCCTTGAATTGGCTGGAACCTTAAGACACCCAGAAATGCATATTAGTCACCATTAGTGCACAAACACACAGTGTTGCTGTGCCAGAGAACTGGGTCAACATAATAAACAGGAATATGGCAATATAATGTCAAGTGCATCTTCTCTTATTTTTTATAATGAATGACAGCAGTTATACAGTCAGTGAATATATTAATCCTTTAATACATGCATAATTAGTGGTCAAGCAATATGGGGTTTTCAATGGCCAATTTAATCACATTTCACTGAAAAAAAATAAAATACAATTGATGTAGAAACAATTTTCCCTAAAAGATTGCTAGTAAATTTCACAATTAATTACAAAGATATGGCAGGTAACCCATCTAACAGGAAATGTTCTCAGAACTTTGTCTAACATTCTGGTGAGGTTCTCTCAAAGTTCTGTTCCAGTAATGTTAATAGAATGTTCATTCAAAGTTATCTGGTCTTTAACAATGTTCTCAAAACTAGCATAAAAATGTTATTTACACATCATTCATGCAAGTTTTTTTTTTTCCCCCTGGAATGTTTTAGTTGGATGTTCATCTGTTTTTTGTTGTTGTTTGTTCAGAGAACATCCAAAAGTAGCATTCCCATAATTTTTGCAAAATGATTAAATTTCATGTTCTCTAAAAATGTAATGTTCATAACAGAGAACATTCAGAAAAAAACATTTTCACAACTTAAAGGAAACATTCTTAGAACATATTTTGTTAGCTGGGAAAAAAAGACTGACATTTTCTTGTAAAACAAACTTCAATGTCCTTTGTTTTATTTACAACTTTAAAAAAATCTATTTGTTTTACAGTGTAAAGCAGAATGCCGGAAATAATATATGTGATATAATTTTATTGACAGAAAATGAGATTGCTGAAATGAAATGAAAAATGAAAATTAAATATTGACTTGCAGTGCAATACTATACAATAATGTTTATATTTTATTTACAGAGAAAAACATTTTTATTTTATTTTTTTTTAAAGGTTGGTTTGTCACAAACAGTCTATAATGGAAAGACGGGGCTGTCAGAGGATTTGGTCAATGACACCTCTGTGAATCAACCACACTGATGCAGTTAACAGTCAAAGCCAATAATCTCAAAATGGCCAAATATCAGATGATTCATTGCCTGGATGATATCAGAATATCCCAAATAAACATACTGCTGAAAGTAGTATTTAGTATTTTCCTGAAAGTATTCACATAACAAGGTAAAACTTCTTAACAGATTTGATTCACATTTTAAATTATGAGTTGTTTTTCTTCACTACGATGCAACAGTCCAGTCCGATACACATAAGAGGCAGCGATGATTATTATTCCTGGTTCGTTCTTTTCTTAGCACCTGTGTTCCTCCCGAGCAGTGAAGACAAATGCAGCACTCAGGGCCGTGGTGGCGCAACGTCCGGCTCGCGCTCGGATTCTGATACTCTTTAGAATAAATGCATATCAGCGCCTAGCATCTACGCAATGCTCTCCAAACACACTGTTATGCATGGTAAAGACCCCACTGTTTGCATGAGCCCATTTATTATGACTGATAGCGCTGCCTTCCCTGACATTTTGTAAACTGGAAGCACCTAATCTTGTTTGGGTTTGATGCTTATTAAAATACAGCGGTACAAATAAAGGCGCGCCACTGGCCGCAGTTCCCTCGTCCTGATAGACCCCGCGTGGTTTCCTGCTCAAAATAAATACATTTGTCTTGTTTGCGCCTGGCGTCCCTGTCCGTGTCCGAGGTGAGACGGGTGTCTGCGGCTGCCTGCTTCGATCGCATGATTTATGAGCGCGGCTCTGCGTTCCCTCTGGAACACTGCTGGGACCGCAGGAGTTAACTAGAGGCCCGACACGTGGGGTGCGTTCCAATTCCTCGCTAGCGCCCTGCCAAGTGGCCTTCATAGGATATTCGACCATATTCAGTTTGAGTTCTAGAGAATGGTTGTGTTCAGTCTGAAGAGCACTACATAGGGAACAAGTGTTCATCCATATATCACTTCAGTGAAGTGGAGAGGTAAAAGTACCCAGCAGTCATTGCGCACCACCAGAGCTATTTAGTACATCACACCCAGTACTGGGTACACTGTAAAAAATGACCGTGAATTTAATGGTAAAAGACTGTAAAAATGCTACAGTAAAAACCTGTTAAATGGTTTAACGGTAAATTCCCCTACTATATACGGTGAAAAACTGTATTGGACATTACATGTATTGGACATTAATTTTACGGTAGTATACCGTTTTTGGAAGTGAAAAAAAACGTATAATTTACAGTGAATAACCGCAAATTGACATTCCCAGAATTCCCTGCGTTACATTTCAAATTTGATGTTTTTTTGTTGAAATAACTATGTTTCTTAGTTTTTTCTTATCAGTTTTGTATATTAGGGTTGTGTGTTACACCTAATGTTGTTAAATGAATGTTTATTGCATTATTTCAGTTTCATGTGTGTTACCATGATGGTGTTTGGTGTTTGTGTGAATGACACTGTGCACCTTCTATATATGTTATTATTTAAAAGCTGCTTGTGATGGGCTTTGGTTCATCACGTGACTTTCTCATCACCACCTGCATTTGGTGGTTATCAGTGTATTACAAAGATACAAAACAGATTTCAGTACTTCAATAAACTTGGTATATTAACATTATATCAGTTAATGAAATTACAGTATTTAACTGTAAATGTAAGTTAAAACCGTAAAACCTAAAACGTTGCTACCGTATTGTTTACGGTAAAATTCCGGCAACCACAGCTGCCGGTTTTTTACCGTAAATTGTACGGAATTTTTTTTTACAGTGAATGCATAAAACACATTCTGCATGCTGCACATGAACTCTCCGCCTGAGCTGTCCCTCCAGATTCTTATGAGGTCTCTCAGGAAACAAAGGAAGAAATCCTCATTGGGAGTGGAAGGGAAAAGGACCACAAGTAAGCCTCTAATAAGTTGGGCCAATAGAAGTAGAGAAACTAAAGTCTCAGTGCTGAAAAGAGCAAAACCACCAATGGCATACCAGTAATTAGTACTGATATTTGAAAGATGATTGGAACTGGAAAACTGGATTTGGAAAGGCTTTAAAAAATGTTAATGGAAAACACTTTTGTCCACTCTGCCATATGTTTGCATGCCAAATCTGACTCAGAAACAACTGATTCAGAAACAACTAGGGAATATTGATTCAGACAGACAAGACATGTGCTAACAATTTTGCCCATGCAATAGAAAGGGCCAAATTAACTGTCTGTTAAGTTTATGAACCATGAATGAATGCCTATTTCATGAAGTAAGCCTTCAGGAGGACGTGCCAAAGACAGTGAAATACTGCAGACATGCTATGTATCTTAATAGCAACTTGTTTTTATATTTTTTTTCCCAATTTACATGCAAAGCGAGACATATTTTTATTAACCATTTGCCACCTGCAGGGACTACCTTAAACGACTCATCCATCTTCTACGCTTGCCCAGACTCTGCATATCACTAACGTTACAGAATAGACTGGGCTGATGTGTAAAACTATACTCAGGCTCGCCACATAACCATAAAACTATATAAAATATAATACACTCAGGATCGCCAACAATAGTCATAACAGAGTAGGCCTACCTTTAATAGTGCCTGCACCATACAGCCTATGAATGAATGAAATTACGAAATCACCTAACTTTGCGAGTGAATAATATAATATCATATCATATCATATCATATCATATCATATCATTTATTAATATATGATCATTTAAAATGTGTTTGTTTAAAATGATACAATAGTAACACTCCTAAAAACTTAATTTTTTTGTTTGTAAATTCATTGCTCAAATGCTAAATTTTCAGCACAATTCCACAAATCTAAGAAATTATGAATATAACTGATAGGCTTTTTTAGAAAGGAAAATTTAAAAGATCAAAAAGAAGAATCAATAACAATTTACATCTATAATTGAATAATATCTAATCATAATCAATCAAAAAAGTAACTGTAATCTGATTATGAGCAATTTCAAAACAATCACATTACTTATTTTTTGTAAACTGATTGCATAATCACATGTAATCAGCACAGTTGATGACATTTCAGGATGATCCAAATGACCAAATGTCATTAATTTGTAGTGAACCTCTAGATATCTTCCGCTCAGCAGCGAATGCTGTGAATCAGCTCTTCTGTTGTCAACAATGTCGGCTGTCTGTCAGCTTTCGAGGAGGACAGACAAAGACAGACAGGTAGGAGGGGACGCGGCCGGTGAAGACAGGTGAGGGGGAGTGTTTCGGAAATAATTGAATCCAGCAATGGCTGGCAGATATCTGAATGTGACTTTGCGGGAGTCTGATCCTTTATCGACAGCTAAAAACAACAGTCATTATCTGTTAATTACATTAACATTTTATCAGCGGCGCAGGGTGGGCTCTACGGCAGATAGGCGTTCGTCAGAGCTTCAGGAGCTCGTCCCGGGCCCGTCTCACTTGTCCTGCTGGGACTAACAGCGGTCGCCTCACCTGACACGCAGGGGTCTGGAAAGGCCGGGGTTGTCTTGACTCCTGTCCCAGAGGCCAACCAAATGACTAATGACTGTCAGGCCTGTATTGTTCACCATTCATGTGCTGGCTGTGCAATTCAGAGCACTTTATTTTCCTTTAAAGGAAGCAAATGTAATTTCTTTAAAGAGTAATTAAATGTTAATGATGCATTGCATAAAACAAAACATTCACACCCTGGATGCTGATACAGCATTTGCACCAAAATACTGTACTGAGTGTTTATTTAGCTGTCTTAATATATGATTAGGCAACACTGAAAAATGTTTATGATTTGCTTTGAAACAAATTCCACTCAGAAATTGCTAGTAAATTTTACAATTACAAGAAACAGCAAGCAACACATTGAAAATTGATTCCCCTATGATTCCCCTAAAATGTATTGTGTTGTTATAAATTAATGCATTTGGTAAATTCAGCTTATTTCAGCTTAATTCAGACTTATATGAATACAACCTTATTTAGATGATACAATTTTTGGGGATTATTAGGGGGAAAATATTTAAATACAATATAGAAAAAAAAAGCCATAATATGAGCCTGTAAGAATATGTAATGACACATGTGTGTTAAAATGCTATATTAATAGTACACACAAAAAAAAAATGGTGTAGAAGCAATTTGCACTCAGAAATTTTGAAGTAAAACTGAAATAGTACAGTACTTTCTTATAAAACATACTCCAATAATCTTTGATTTATTTACACCCTTGGATTTTCTTTTTAAGTATTATGTGTATACGTTTATAGTATTTATTAATGTTTAGAATTAGTTTTTAGTTTTTAATTTAAATTTAAATGAAAGTTTTAGTAATTTTATTATGTGCGTTTTGTCATTTTTATTTTGTCATTAATATTTCTTTTTAGTTTTAATTTTATTTCTATTTCAGTTTTAGTAATTTTAATACTTCAACTTCAACTTTTTTATTTATGTCAATAAAATTATAAATTATAAAATTATAAATTATAAAAATGTCAATAAAATTTCCATCTAATTATCTAATAATACGTTTTTCTAAGTTTATATTTTTCATTTATTATTTATTTTATGTATAATTATTTTATTTTAGTACAGCTTTATTTCAAATAACGAAAAATATTTTTAAGAGTTTTAGTTGTAGTTTTACCGTTGGGCAGAACGTCCAGTGACTGGTCACTTTCCAGGCCCCTCTGTTGGAATTTTCCCATTATGCTGCTCGTCTGTTGTATTTGTTTTCTCTGTATTGGAACACAGGCCATTGGATCTGCTTCTAGTCCTAGAAATTGGAGGGCGAGCAGATGCCAATATGCTCAGTAACAGCATTGGTCGCTTGGTGAAATCTGTGAGCTTCCAGTCAGGTCTGGATGGGACGTCCGATGTCTGTGGTGCTTTGGACCAGATCCACTTGTGTTTCAAATCCCTCAATTGCATTATGAGGGTCCTCTAGCAGGGCAAATAACCTCAGAGCCAACCTCAGTCACGGGTCTGCTTATTGATTGAAACCTGACCCCATAACTTAATATTTTACCTGCTTATTTCCCTGACAGAGGCGGCGTCCTGTCACTCCAGCCAAGCCGGGATCAATGGGAACATTGTCCCAGTAGGGGAAGGTTCCAACCGGGGTCGCATCTGACTGACAGGGCTCCAGTCTTCTGGCAGCTGGACAAGCAGCCGACAGTGAATGAGCCAAACCACAAAGCCTTTGATATGCAGGAACGAATTGACTAGAGATCTGCTGGACTGCAACAGAGCTGAATTAATTGAATAGCTCACCTGGACAATGGAGACTTGTCACTATATGCACACTCTCATGTCATAGCAAACCCTATACTGTTTCTTTTTACCATGACATTTGAAAGACAACATTTTAAAAAATATTTATGCAGCTCTTTTCATACAATGATAATCGAAGAAAAAGCTTCTTTTGAAAAAGTAGTGCACTTAATTGTATTGAATGTGCACTTGTAGTGTACTGAACATTTTAAAAGTATTTAAAACAAAACTGTGCTTGCAGATTTTAAAATATACAATACAATTACATTAAGATCACTCTATAATATTTTCATAACAAGCACTCTTTTTAAAAGTATTCTAAACTGTACAACGATTTCACAAGGGTTTAAAAAGGACAAAACACCGTAAAAGGTACAAATATGAAATTAAAGGTTACCGATAATAAAAATTATCGGCCGATGCGATAGCCGATTATTCAGAATGATATCTGCCGATACCGATAGTTTGGTTTTTGGGAAAAATAGGAAAAAAAATCTCTCCCAACTAATGCTGTAAACTATACAGGGAATCTTCTCATTTGGTACATTAGAGGGTAAAACGAACAGCAACACTATTATATTCAATGCTATTTATTTTCAGATATAATAAGCACACTCAAATAAAAATAGTGCAGATAATTGCTTTTATCATCCGATACCGATTATTCGCTGATACATCAGTGCATCCCTATTTTTTGGTGGGATTTATTTTTTTTTGGTCCATTTTTGAGCTTGACAAACCTGGTTACAATGAACTGTCATTAGCTATGTTTACATGCGCCCACGTAATCCTTTAGTAATTGGACTGATGGCTCAATCAGATTGAAAGCCTTCATGTAAACACCTCAATCAATCCGGCTGAGCTTGATCTGAATTAAATTTCAATCAGATTGAAAAACCTGAAATAATCCAATCAACAGAATAAAAAAAATGCAGCATATAAATGTTTGAATACTCAATCGGATTCAAAAATACCTTATGCGTGTTTACTTATTACGAATGTGCACATGTTTATTAATGTCTTACATACTGACCAGTGGAGGAGACAGAATATTTACTTAAACATTTGCTAAATACAGCTCTTCTGATATATTTGTCAGCTTTCCTTTTCGATATGTCATCCAGGCAAAAACAATCTTAGCAGTAGCTTTCTCCAGTTCTGTGTGATGTTTTGTTTGAAATACATAAATGCACATGTAAATATATGAATCGGGTTGCAAAGTTAATTAAAACAGAACTTTCAGAATCTGAAATTATATTGGATTCATTCAGACTGATAACAATTAGTGCATGTAAACTACTATTGAATGGAAAGAAGCAAGGTATTAGATTTATAAAGATGTTTCAAAATTTCTCTTCTTGTGTACCACATAAAATGCCAGCGTATGGGTTTGGAATGACATGAGGTCACAGTGACAGAAGTGTTATTTTCGGGTGAACGATTGCTGTAAAGCTGGACGGTGAGCAGCAGCAGCACCTGGATAGGGAGAGATTAAAGAAGAGCCCTACATAGGGATGTTGATAAAAAAAGAGGTTGAGTGAAGCAGAGCGAAGGTTTACTTAAACACACTGCCTTGATGCACAAAAAATGCTAAGAACCATTGCTGACATAGAAAGAGTGCAAAAGAAAGAGATATCAAGTGTAGTAATCAAAATGAAAAATGGGTCCTGGGCCACTTTAAGCAAGAGCTAATTTATCACCAGAAAGTACGGATAAGTAGCCGAGTTGTTGCCGTTCAGTAAGTACCCGTTCTGCACCAAATTATTCCACCCCTGCTCGCATGCACCCATAAATCATACACTTCCACACATCTTTTCCCATTAGCAGCCACGCTAGGCATGGGTGCGTGCTCAGCTACCAAACGCAGCCTAATAGACTATAACTTTTAATTTTAAGAATGCCCTGAATGCCCCACAGCCGCCCCTCACTGCTCATTTGCCCCGTGCAGGGGTACGAAGCGGCTGCGTTAACCATCTGCTAGTGGTAATTTTCATCCCGACTGTGGTGTGTGGAGTGGCTCTTTGGGCTCGTGTGTTTCTGGGTGGCTTTGTGTTTGGAGGGACGCTCGCCACACGCTGGAGATAGAGCCCGCGGTTTGTCATTGGCAGCTGCGGGGTCATTGGCTGCTGGCGTAACACTGAGGTCCCTTAGCTGCTTTAGCCAAGAGAAAGAGAGTTGATTAAAACGCCACCTCGGAGGACTTCTAAGCCTTCGCCTTGGTAAAGAACAATGACTCAATATTAAGTCGAATCCTCTCATGGCAAATCTTGCTTCAATCCATCGTTTTTCGCTTAAATCCGCCATTAATATCTGTGAAAGTCACCACTTCACCAGATATTAGCATCACATTGTCAGCTGAATAAACAGCACGGAGGTACAAAACAATGTCTTGTTAAATATTAGTTCACTTAGTGACCTTTCATAAGGCACTTTTCCTAGAACTAGAAGCTAGATCAGGAACTTTTTGAGGAATTATTATTGTTCCTTTTTGCCGTTTTGAGGAACCGTTAGCTCTTACACCGGTGCTTTCTAGCAGTGTGTGATTGGTCAAACACTAGATGCACAAACCAATGAGAAACAAGAAGAGTCTGCAGCCGCCACATGTAAACAGAAGGACTTTAGCTTACTTGTTGCAGTTTTTAGCTAGAAAATCTTCCCGTTTGGATCCAAAAATAGCTTGTTCACATATGTAGTGTGGTAATGCATATGTTTACCAGAGCCCTTTAATAATTGGTCAGTGGAGGAGACTGAACATTTACTAAACATTTGCTAAAAACAGCTCTTCTGACATATGTTAGCTTGCTTTTTAGATATGTCATCAAGGCAAAACTATGGAGTCTTGTGACAATTAGGCTTAACTAGAGGAACAAGTCCTCCTGAGCGTTTATTTGATGGAAGATATCCAGAGAGATTTTGAGTCAAAGTGAACATTTACAAAATTATTATTGGAATCAACCTTACAGTTAAACTGGTCTCTGTCCGATCGTGAAATTCAGGAAACTTTCTCAGTGTTCTAATACTCATTGCTCTTGCTCTTTCGATTGACTTTCTGACATTGCCTTTCCAGCTCCCATGTTTAAAAATCATTCAACCAACAAAATAAAGAATAAAAAATGCGCAGCTCCAATCCTGCCGTCCTCCATTGGCTTACGAGAAATGGTCGTCACTAGTGGGGGTTCCTGTTGTATGTGTGAATGCAAAGGTGGAAAAGTCCCTATAGTTGTGGTCCCTTTCCAGAAAGTTTGTCTTGGGAGAGGACTATGTGTCGGAAAGTGGCTACAGATGATGAGTGTCATATTTTTGTCAAACTTTGGTTCAACCAATGGAGTTGAGTTGGGGGCTGGTATCTGACTTGAAGCAGTGCATGCTGTTTGGAAATTTTGTTCCATTTGAGATGGCACTGACGCCACATCAATGTAGCTATGCTGCGAATTTAACTTATGTGGAAAATTAGAATATCACATAAAACATTGGCAAACATTAAGCACTGTTTCCATCCAATGTGTTCAAGAGAATAAAATCATCACTTCCTGGGAAACTGCACACAATGTATTAATTATAAAAATGAAAGTTGCTGCAACCAGGAAATGACTTGCACCTTAGATCACACAGAAGAAACACAATAGCAAACGCTGTCATGTTATCTGGCGTTCGGAGGCGGATTATGTTTGGAAACGCAGTCATGCAAGACACTTCTGGGAGGTGATTATACCAAATCATTTTGATGATTTTAGAATGATGATTTTGATGATTTCAGACATTTTAGAATGACTGAAACAACATTTGGGATTGTGTGTTATGAGATCAGTGGAGTGGTTAGTCAAGTTATCGAAAAACATGTTGTGGCACATGAGTTTTTTTTTTTGTTGTGCATTGAGGAATTTATTTGCTAAATGAAGATTTTATGCACATCTTGGCATTTCCATCCAATGTTTTTTTTTATGCAATATCCCAAAATGTGCATAAAAATATGTGTATGGAAACATAACTTGTGATGTATGGCATCAAAGTACCGTGAGAGCGATTCGAGAGCAGCTTTTCCATTAAGTATGGAATAAAAAGTGTCTCTGTTGTTACATGAAAACACCTGTGTATTTGACAAATATTGCATCTAATCTGCTTCATCCATGATAAAGTATGCAGACATCATGCAAGCATCACTAACAAAACCAGAGAAAGTGCCCAACTTCATGTCTTCATTTTCAACTCTTCACTCAACTGCAAGCTAGATCCGATGGACCAGTCACACTTTGTGATTCCATGATGGGACACTTTATTCAGCTTTTTAGGCTGGTTTATCCAAGGAAAACAATTCTATTAGCTGCCGCCTGTGCCTCAGAAATTACACAGTGTCACTTAAGAAAAAAACAATTAAAAAGTAGGAATTTTATTTTCTTTGCATCCTTAAAATGTCGTAAAATGACTGCTGATTTCTGGAAGTAGTTGCAGGCATGGCAGGTGAATATCTCCAGATGTGCCTCATCTGACTGGATCCTCTTCAACCCCAATGGAACAACAACGCTTCTGAAACAATGGCAGCCAAAATAAATGGATCAAAGCTCTTCAGCGACTCTGGAAGTCCCTCGCAAGACAACTCACCAGCGCTGCGTACAGTCAAATGCTAAAGGGACTGTACACGTGATGGATGAAGTCTTTGACTTCCAGAAGAAGTGGCATGATGGCCTGGCATCTCTGCTGCTCGCATTGTGACCAAATGCTGTTATGTAGCTGTTTCATTGTGGTGACAGCATGAGCAATGCTTGGTTTTGTTCTTCCTACTGTTGCTATCCATCATTTGTGGAGAGCTGGGACGTATTCCTGCAACACACACTCCCTCCCCCCGACACACACACACACACACACACCTTCATCTCCTCGCCGTTGAGAAGTCTTGTCATTACTGCTGCTTCATCTGCACGTGCACCATTACATTAATCTCCTTGTTTGTCTCATATTCCAAAATCCATCCCTATGCATCTGATTTTATGAGCCATCTGGGTGGAGGAACGGCAGAATGCATGAGTGACTTCTCAGCAAGCTGCAGCTCGTAATAAGAGGCGATTTTACATCAGCTCTTTTTTTGCATGCGGTCATCACACTATGTGTATCAACACGTGCAGGTAATACTGAGAATATAGTGACCATCACACTTTCTAACTTGGAGTAAAATATTAACTTGGTTGTGACAATTAATATTCTACAATGTAAATTTTGTACATCTGTAAATTTATTTATTTATTTTCCTTCTAAATAAGATCCAGAACTGGTCCTAAATAACAAACCTAATGGGTAATTAGCTAAACAGTTACTTATTTTAAATGAGTTCTTGCTGAACATAGAAATGATGATTTACCTGTAGCAGTCCTCAGGAAAATATTATAGTACAGAAAAACATGTGTACAAATTTCCCATCAGGTGTTGCATCAGACTGGGTTTGGAGTTCAAGCAGGCATGTGACATGAGCTCAAGATGTTATTTCATACAGCAGCATATAAATGTACAACTCTCTCCTGTCACATAAAGAGTCAGTTTGATTTACTGGCATTGATCAGGTGCCCGACGCCTCTGACAGCTTTGTAGGAGCCATCAGCGCATCTTACACACTCGTAGCGCCAGTTACACTTCTGTCGGATTGGAACATATCCACAGCAGAACTGTGTCAGTGAACAATGTATAGTTTAATAAAATAAGGATTTTAAAAACATTATAAACAGCAATATTATAAAAATGTAAAAACAAACAAACAAATGGTTGTGGCAGGAGGGACTCCACATCTTGTTCCCTCCATCAGGAAACGGAGGTTACAATAGTAACCGAGACGTTCCCTATCTTTCAGTCACTTTGACATTGTGTTAAATTACTGACACTAGGTGTCGGTATACTAAATGCCACAACCAGCTGAACTGTGCTATGAGATTCAGTGACACAGGTGAAGGCAGGCTGTCGCGTACCAAGCAGCAAGTGCACTCAATCCGTGTTGTAACCCTCCCAGTCCGCATAGGTGACAAAAGACTGATTGAGCGTTATTTGACCTTTTCTGTTTTTCTTTTACTTTTTTTTTAAGCTTACAGCTGAGCAAACCTGGTCATTTACACTGGGGAAGTGTTGTCTTACAGACCACATCAAACCCAAAGGAGAGATTAACATGTGGAGAGACATCCTATGTACTTACCAAGTGGGAAGGTGAACTCCCTTTGGACAAAAGAGCACACATTATCACCTCAGAAGTGGGGAAAGACGCTAAGAGCAAGCGCTACACCCAGCCAGTTGCCTGAGTTTTACCTGTTGGTACCCAAGACTTGGGATGAAACTGGCTCTACCTGGATATTATAAAATATCGGGAAGGTGTTGGGTGTAGCCCAGCCCGCAGCTCTGCAGATGTCTGCCAATGAAGTGCCATTTGCTAAAGCCGAATAGACTGCAACGCCCCTGGTGGAGTGAGCTCTGACAACCAGGGGACGTGGTATGCCTTTGGCTTGGTACGCCAATAGAATGACATCCACAATCCAGTGGGCCGTTTTATGTTTTGAGACAGCCTTCCCTTTCTGCTGTCCTCCAAAGCAGACAAAGAGCTGCTTAGATCACCTATAGTTCTCTGTGCGGTCCAGGTATATATGCAAGGCACATACTGGACATAACAGAGACAGGGCTGGGTCTCCTTCATCACGAGGGATCACTTACAAGTTCACCACTTGATCCCTGAAGGGAGTAGTGGGAACTTTGACACATATCCGGGCTGGGGTCTCAGGACAATGTGAGAGTCTGCTGGACCGAACTCTAGACACATGGATGGATCTCTCTGTAGGGCCTGTTAGACCAAAGAGAGGTCCCAAGAGGGGGTGAGGTGCGGTCTTGGAGGATTCAACCTCAGCGCATTTAAGGAACCTAATGATTAGGTCATGCTGTCCCAAAAACATACCGCCCGCAGTATCATTGGAGCTATCGCAGCCACATTCAGGGTGGACACAGACAACCGCTTCTCTAGGCCCTTCCTGGAGGAAGGAAAGCACTGTCCCAACAACATATCTCTGAGGGTCTTCACCTTGGGAAGAACACCATGTAGTGAAAAGGTGCCACTTCAAGGCATATAGCTGCCTAGAGGGGGCTCTTGCTTGAGTGGTTGTATCTATCAACAGTGGTGATAGCCCTGTGAATTCCTCCTTGTCCTGTCCAGGGAACAGATATGGAGGTTCCAGAGGTCTGGGTGCAGGTGTCAGATTGTGACCTGCTCTTGAGAAAGAAGGTTCTTCCTCAGGGGGATTCACCAGGGAGGGGCCAACACTATCAACGTGAGCTCTGAGAACTAAGTCTGGTTGGGCCAGTATGGTGCAACCAATAGAACGTGTTCTCCTTCCTCCCTGATCTTGCACAGTGTCTGTGTGATGAGGCTCACTGGGGGAAACACATACTTGTGCAGACCCCGAGGCCAGCTGTGTGCCAGTGCATCCGTGCCAAGGGGGGCTTTTACTGCAGAGAACTGCCACCTTTGGAGATAGGGGCGTAAAGAAAGCGCACTTTCTCTGCATCCCACATCTTTGCAAGGTTAAGCCACAGGTGACACTCCTGGACCACGAGTGTGGCCATTGTCTGACCCAAAGACTACACTGTATGTATGCCACTGGAGTGGCTGGCATGCAAATCTGCCAATTTTTATTGGCCTTTTCTGAAACATCAGAGGTGTTTGGGGCTCCCAAGAGCGACTGCCAGTATCAGTAATTCGACACAACTTAAGGAACTGTTTATTTTGGTTTATTCTGCAATAATGACCAACTGGCTGTACATTAAGCCTTACTTATAGTGCTTTTTGTTTCTTTTGCATATTGTGATTAATGTCTTGTTGACAGACATTAGTCACAATATGAAAAATAGCAGCTTATATATTATAAATAATTGTTTTCCGATCTAAATTGGTTTTGAACATCATGAAAGAGTAACTGTTACTTTAACCCTCTGTGGTTCCAATTCCTGATTTACTGATTAGGTTTTAAATCTCATCTTTATCTTAGATTAATGACACCAGTCCTTTTAGCTGCTATTAATTCTACACTGAAAAAAAACTAAATAATACTTTGAAACCAACTTAAGATAAAAAAAAAAAATTACAACCAAATGTATTAGTTTTTCTCAAATTATATTTATGGTTTTGTTCAAACCATAAATTCTGATTATATTAAATTGACCTTACATTTTGTTAGTAGTGTGGCTCCACACTTAACAGTGTGCTTATTAGTTTTTTTATCTATCTATCGATCACATCACTAACTCTGGTGACATCAACAGAAAATAATCCTTAAATATAATGCCTGCATGTCTTTTGCCAGGGGATCTGCTCATATGACGGAGTTTAATTGTCTAGCATGAGAATGGATGGCGCTGCTTAGTTTAAAATGCAAAGTGTGGACATTATCTGGCCTGAGATTCAAGCACATCCATCACGCTATGCTAATGTAGCCAGTTGGTTAAGATATTCCAATATAAGCCACCCTGGAGATGTAGTGAAATTAACACTGATAGAGAGGGGCAGCACAAACACAGAAGGGTCAAGAGATAGAAAGAGACAGAGCAACAGTAGGGAGACATGATTAGCCCTAAACGCACACACACATACACACACACACATACACATACACGCACTCAATATTAGGCTACTCTGTCCAGTACATCGCCTACAAAACACACCCGCCACCAAAAGCTTTGAAGAAAAGACTCTTATATCATAACTCAGTCTCTACTGTATTTTATCAGTCATTCTGGAATTTGCGATCCTTCAAGAGATATACGTCATAAGATATACATCAGGGTTTATGTTAGATAACTGATTGGAAAAACTAAGAAGAAACAGTTATATCAGTAAAATAACATTAGTTAACTTTAATTCTTTTTCACTTCCAAAAACTGTAAAATTGCATGAAATTTCACATTAGATATCTCTAACAGTAGAGCATGGTGTTAGCAACACCAAGGTCATGGGTTCGATTCCCAAGAAAAGCAAGAACTGATCAAATGGAATGCATAAATGTAAATGAAGATCTGTTACCATTTTTATTAGAAGTTATTACAGTTAACCAATTCACAAGTTTTTACCATAGCATTCTTACAGTCGTGTACCATTACAATTCTGACCACATTTTAAAGTGTACATGCAGTCAAACTAAACATTATTCAGACACCAGATATAATTTTTGATATTGTTTTACTAGTGGGTGCAAGACACTATAGTTAATTTATGTAAGTGAGGATAGCAGAATAAAGTAAACTGTGACATATTACACCCAAAATTTTTTCATACAGTGGACTACCAGTAAAATTTACAAAAATTTGGGACCCAAAATTATTCAGACACTTTGACCAGACTATGTTTTGCTTAAGTGTTATCTGACATTATCAAGATGAATTTGTTCTGACACAGTTTAACTCTGAGCTCTTGTCATATTGTATTACCATTTTCTAAACTATAGCGAATAAACTGTGATAATGTGTGAAATGTTGAAGGTGTCTGAATAAATTTTGGTTTGACTGTATTTCAGTTGCTCACTTTTGTTTGGAACAACCCTACAAAAAGTGTCCGGTTCGCACAGTTATTGTCTAAGTTGGCAGTATATAAAAAAAGGTTCAGTCACATTTGCTGCTGTTCAGTGAATTTTTGGTGACAAAATCTAATCATTTCAGTAGAAATTCACACAACTGGGAATTCTGCATAAAGGCAAAAGAATTCACAAAGGGTTGGTCAAGGTAGTTAACTAATAATAATAATGAATTACAATTAATAAAATAAAAATAATGAAATAAAAATGAATAAAACTATATAGACATATAAAAAAAAATCACTAAAACCAAACTAAAAATTAAAATAAAAAATATCAAAATAAAATACAATAATAATAATTAAATGAAAAAAAAAACATGAAATATAAAAATGCTTTTGGCTTTGGTTTGACTCTATTGACAATAGACCTTTTTTGGTCCAAAATTTTACGTGATGCGCCTTGAGCTGTAAAGAAGAATAGAACACACCCCAAACTAACAACGACCTATGCCTCTAACCACAGGTGAAGAGCTGTCGTTCCAACGACACAAGTTTGCGATGCAGTTTGCGAATGTTCGTTTGAACTATGGTTTCGGGAAACACCGAATCGTTGAACTATGTTGGTAACGACGGAACTTGCGACCATAGTTGGCTAACGATGCTTTTGGGAAACGCACCCCAGGCTGGTAGTTAAAAAGACTGACTACCCGTACTGTACAGCAGCTCCAGTGAAGAGAGCTTTGTTTTCTCCCCTGCTCTCCAGAGATCTCTCATCTTCTCCTCAGAGAGCGAGTGGCATCTGTCACGTGACACGCTGCTCTAATTCGTCCCTGGCCTCTACTTCACTCGCCAGGGTCCAACCCGGTACTAGCAAGCTGTACCTAATAAAGTGGCCAGTGAGTGTATATATGGGATGAAAATGTAACAAATAGTTGTACTTTGGCTCAGAGGAAGACATCACATCGATGTGGCAGTTTTTCTACTGATTAAGGGATTATGTAAGACTTCTTCACCACACAAATGCTTGTCGAAAGCAAACATACCACAAAATGCATCATATTTAGTGAGAAAGTGTGACGTGCTCAAGCAAAACAGACACTATTTTTGGAATCAGCACCGAAAATTTGTAAGAAACAAGTGTTGAATTTCATTCAGAAAATTTTATTAAGAAAATGTACAAGTAATATTGATGAGCTCAGCGCTCTTCTTGCAGTGAAGTCACAACCTGCACTCCACTCCAAAACCAGATCTGTCGAGCACCAAACTGAACAAAAGGCATAACAGTAGTTTAATCATGACAACTCTCAGAACATTTTAGCATGGTGATGGATATGAAATAACCCCGTAGCAGATCTATACAGGTGGAGCTGGGGAAGGTGGAGGGTTTCAGAGAACTCTGGAAGCGCACTGCAGGAATCTCAAGTGAATGCTAGCCAGCTATATAAATGCAAGGCAGTAAGCTCATTGGCTGCATATGCAGCATGAACCAATCAGCTTGTGCCAAGTCGTTACGTTAACAATCAGAATACGCCGTCAGAATACGCCATCTAGAGTTTCATGACTGAACTATATATTTCATATGACTCACTGTATTGCAAGTGTTCTGAAACCCCGTGATGCTTTGTGTATAAACAGACCTATAGTCTTTATTCAGTGAAAATCTCCCCCTCTGCTGCAGCTCTTAAATCTCATTCTCCATTCGGTGTATTTACAGCTGGCACGTCGTGCTTTGTTACACATGTGAGAAGCAGTGTCGTTTGGCATTAGTGACATCAAACCTGGTGTGATGCATCAACGTGCCATTTTCTGAACATGAATACAAATTGGATTTGAGAGCTTCGGTGGAGGGGACGATCATCAGTGAATGACAGCTTATGTTTGTATGGTGTGAACGCATGCATGATATTTTCAGCCCTGTTTTGTGATCTTTTGGGTCTTTTAAGAGCTCAACAGACAAAATGACAAAACACTGCTTTAAAAATTATTGCTTTAGGGCAAAAATAGCACATTTTCCCTCAGATAATACCTTTATATTGGATCTAAACATTCTCACTTGTTGTTTTGTACATATTATTTTAATGCATTCCCGATTATTCCTGATGTAGTGTCATTCTACACATAATAATTGAAAATGAGGAAGGCTCACTGATCATAGTCATCCTCACTTTGACTGTAATATTACAAGTCATCTGAGACAAAGCAAGACCATTAACAACACATCAGACCCATAAAAACACCAGTGAACTGCTCTTTTACGTGTAGCGACTCCGTCAGTGGACGTATATGAAATACATGTATGATTTTAATGTTTCTGGCATAAAAAAATCAGTGAGGGATCTCATAATTACAGCAGTTTTAATGATTGCATTGTCTTCAGTAATTTCTTGTCTTCATCAATTTCTAATGAGTATTATGTGCAGGGCCTGCACATTAAAATGTTAAAGAGATCAAGCTGCATTGTAAAATATCATTAATTAAGCAATTAATCAACTGCAAATAACCGAGTGAACTTTTACAGCACTAAGTTATATATATTTCCTACCCAATTGCTAATTTAATTTAGTGTCGCTTATAAAATGGATGTCGCGTAATCAGGAACAAAACGTTAAACTATTTCTCTCACTTTATTACGAAGCACATTATTGAGAAAATAAGAACCTAAAAGGTAATTGCAGTTTTTTGTTAAGCCTTGCATTTTTCTCATACATATACTAGGGCTGCACAATTAATCGAATTTCTAATCGCAATTACAATTACGGATGCCACAATTACGTAATCGTTCAAAGCGGCAATTAATCGATCAATGTCCACATATGTTATTCTGCACGCTTAAGATGTGTTTTTTTCTTTCTACATGTTATCTTAAGGGTTTTTCCATTGTTTTAATTTTAGTTTTAGTATAACATTATAATACCATTCATATATTTACTTTTTTATAATTTAAAGAAGAAACCAATCTGATGTGTATTTGACATTTGAGGCTTAATACTATAGAAAAGCACTAAAAGTTTTTCAGTTAGAGTGTTTTCAGCTTGTTTAATTTCATATAAAATATGGCATGCAGTTGCATCAAACAATGGTATAAACATCATTCAATGTAAATTGTGATAATCGTAATTAATAATCGCAATTACAATTTCAAGGGAATAATCGACAATTATGATTTTTGCCATAATCGTGCAGCCCTAACATATACATTATAAAGTGATGCCTTAAAGGCAAAGATGTGTCTCATAAACACATATCATCTACAGTGCTCATGAAATGCTGCCCAGCCTGGATGAGAGTGCATTTTAAGATACTAAAAAATAATATTAATGCATGTATGTTTTCAAGATGTTTTTAAGTCTTCTCGTGTTTAATCAATGTGAACAAATGCATTAAACATAACAAAAAGTGGCTCTGAAGAGGAGCTAAATGTCAGAAGAAACATCAGCATCAGCACCTAGTGCTGCATAATGGAGCGTTTTTCTTAAAGCTGTTTCTGAGCACAACATAACAACAAACACGATGGAAAACGACAGGACTGATACAGTGCTTTTGTGGGTTTATGTTGTTATGTGCAAATCTTTAGATTAGAGAGAAATCTCTGACAATCCATAATGTAGCATTCACTGTGGCATCAAGTGAATAGTAAATAACAATAGTAAATAATGATATTGGACACAGCGATGCTTTTTTCTAAATGCATTTCATTTCTTCTGTGTAGTTGTATGTTATATAGGCAGAGAAAGTCATTCTCCATTAATCATTGCATTAAATTGTGAGAGATGTGCTGTTTTATGATGTCCGGCTGTAACACACTAAAGCATTATGCCTGTTTGCACAAGCCGATTGATAGTTAAAGGTGTTTGAAGTGTTGATATGGGCATTCACGTACTGAAACAAAGCAGCCTCTCAATGATCAGCCTCTCATCGACTCAACCTTCATCACCTGTCCACCGTATCGACACACATTGACCGGCGGTGAGTGAGTAGGTTGTTCTACATGGACTACATGCATTAAGGTAAAACATGCAGGACCATATGATGGTACACAAACTTCTTTAATACGTACATGACATACACTGAACAAACACTGAATGTATTGTTCAATGGCTGACGGGCCCTTGTTTGTTTGACTCGTCAAAATGCTGGACAGATTTGGTGAATATAAAGTGTTTCTATTTAGGCTGGAATCGAAATATCAAGGTTTGGAATACTAAGGTTATTTCACAATGCAGAATGTAAGATTTACTTTAAAACAATTTTCACTCAGAAATTGCTAATAATTACAAATTAACAGCAAGTAGCACGTTGAATTAAACACAAAATCTTTAAGTAGAAAGACTAAATTAGTATTTTCTTGTAAAACTCACACCAATGATCGAGAGTGTAGTGGATTGATGCTGATTGTTAAAGTTTTTCAGGTTATTGATATGAACTCTTTGAAAGATATTCAAAGTTTTGTTTAAGGCACTTATTAGCAAGTAAACGATATTGACGAGCAGAATGGTAACACTTTACAATAAGGTTCCATTAGTTAGTGTTAGTTCACAGTGCATTAACTAATGTTAACAAGCATAACTTTTAATTTTAATAATTCATTAGTAAATGTTGCAATTAACATGAACTAAGATTAATAAATGCTGTAGAAGTATTGTTCATTCTTAGTTCATGTTAACTAAAGTAGTTAACTAATGTTAACTCATGAACCTTATTGTAAAGTGTTAGATGCAGAATTGTATGTAACTGTGAAATCATATTACTTTTGAATGGACTTTCTAGTCTAGACACACTTTCTGCTATTGTTTTGATGTTTTCTGCACAAATCTTTGTTGATTCTTTCCTATGGTAGTATTACTGTGATATAATAATCTATCAGACACAAACTTGTAAAAGAAAACAGCAGATGATCTTTTAAACAATCCAAATACAGGTCTGAAGGCTTTTAGTTTTGTTTTATCATCCATTCTTGAGAGGAACTGATCAAGTTTTCTTCAGATGTCCATGCCATTAAACCAGGCAGTTTATAACTGCTATGAACATGTAAAGTTTCATTTATTTCATTTAACCTGCTTAGCAAGATTCTTTACAGTAGTTGACCTGAAAGAAAGAACAAACTAGCCACAGAAGTGTCCAGCAACAGCAACACTGAGAATGCAACACATATTTGTGCTGTGCTATGAATTGTGTTTCAGGTCGTCAGTTTTATCGTTCTCTGCTCTCTTCTCTCAGGAAAGAGGCGTGAAAGCAAACAGAGGAACACACACACAGGTGAGGTGATTAGCAGTGTGAGGTCAGGGATAGGTTTTCCTCTGGCAGCCTCCTCTGTAGTGTACGGAGAGAAAAACTCTTTGAGAATCCCAGCTGTGGCTTTCTCTGCTCTGCCCTATTTACAGTGGCTATACCATTCTCTCGCTGTGTTATCAGCACAGAGGCAGAAGAAATATGGTAATGATATTTAGCCTGCTATGGTTTGACTGATGAGAAGAGCTTAGATTGAACCAGAGTTATGCATTTTCTCAAGAAAACATGAGAGGTGCTTGTGTGTGCAAAACTCACCACCATAGTACCATAGTCCTCAGAGTGGTTACTAGGGTGACCTGGGTGGTTGCCAGGGTGTTCTGGGTGGTTGGTAGGGTGATCTGCCCTGCTGAAAAATCCACCACAAACCAGCATGAATTCCATGCTGGTCCAAGCTGGTTTATGCAGGTTAGTGCTGGTCCAGGTTGGTTAATACTGATGTGGTGCTGGTCTAGCTGTTAGACCAGCATATTCATGCTGTTCTCAAGTAAAATGGAGCTGTTAAAACTAGTTCCCCAGCATGGTCTTGCGGGGTTGAGTATGAGTAGGCCAGCTGTCTGTATGCAAACAGTGTTTTGGGAACAACCACAATTTTTGCTGGCATATTTCTATATTTAACAGATTAATGATGTTAAGGGAAAAAAATAAAGTTAAAACATGCATTACATGATAATAACTTTGTAATTAATTTTGCTCTCTCTGTTGAAAGTAGTAGAACTGAACATTTTAATTGTTTTAGTTATGATTGCATTATTAATCAATGCTATTCAAAGTTTTAAATCACAAAGAAAAACAATTCTAACTGGTAAAACGTTTCAAAGCATCAAAATATCAACAAAGAGACATGACAACCAAGAAAAATGCCAAATAAACACATAATCCAGCAGTTTGTGCAGTAACATGGGTTATGAGAATAGCTATTTTAATAGTACAGTTAAAAATAACTAAAAATTCATACTCATTTGTCAAAATCCAGCTGTCAGTCACTGATTCCAAAAAGTGCATGTTGCAAAATTGAAGTATGTCATTGAAATATTGTTGACAATAGTGAAAGCATGCACTTTCAACAATTGCTGAAAGAAAATTAATTTAAACAAAGTCAATGGCCAAGTGCCCAACGAAAGGTACACTAATTACCACAATGGATACAAACTTCAACAAAACTTTTTAAAGAATTAAAGCTAAACTGGTTTGTAATAAATGAAGATTGTAATTCTGTTTTTGGAGTTGTTTAAGCATTATCTGGTGAGATATCATTGATTTTATTTGCAGTTGATTTCATCTAAGGCTGTGTAGCTGTAAGTCAGTTGTAGCTGTATTTCTGCTCATCTCTTGTCTTTTTTCTGTTCTTGTTGTTCCTCTCATCTTCAGTGATTCTGCTTGTTAACCACAGGTGTCATCACTAATAGTCAGTCCACACTTGTAGACTGAATCTAGTCTACTTCATTTCCTTAAAGGAGACATATTATGCCCCTTTTTACAATATATAATATAAGTCTATGGTGTCCCCAGAATGTGTCTGTGAAGTTTCAGCTCAAAATACTCCACAGATCATTTATTATATCATTTTGAAAATGCCTATTTTGAGTGGAAGCAGAATTTTTTTTTCGGGCCTGTCTCTTTAAATGCAAATGAGCTGCTGCTCCCCGCCCCCTTTTCCAGAATAGAGCTGTGCCATTACAGCTCGTACCTGCTAAAAACATCTGTTTTTGGTTCTGATGATCATGTTTATCGCGCTGAAATCATGCGTTTTAAACCATATGAGTTTAAACTTCATATACACAGTTCTCTGAGTGCACACGGACAGAAAG
>NW_015638033.1:15256-16517 GCF_001515625.1 Sinocyclocheilus rhinocerous | reverse complement strand
ATACATCCACTGATCTCTTGTCTCCTCTGAGGCTGGGACTCTAAATATTGTTCTGTGCTCGTCTGTGCAGCCAAAGACAGTTAGCATGTTTTGCTCAAACTTTCGCCATAGCATTAGAACTGGTACACCGTTGTCACTTGCTAAATGAAATGATGGCGCCGTGGGTGCATATTTACAGATTAAGGGGCGGTAATATTATAATGAGATCCCTTTGCCACGTCACCAAGGGAGCGAAATCAGACACGCTAGTTTTTTCAGGCGCTTGCAGAAAAAGGTTTACCAAAACAAAGTTACTGGGTTAATCTTTTTCATGTTTCCTTGGTTAGTAGATGCACCGGGGACCTGATTATAGCACTTACAACCTGGAAAAGTCAGATTTTCATGATATGTCACCTTTAACTACAACACTGTTTCGGTGTTTCTTTTACTCTCCATATAATGGGACTATATGAAAACTGAGCAGTGTTTGTTTATCAGTCTATCAGCAGATTTTATACCAGTAAGCATGTAACCAGCAACATGCATTTTTCTTTATTAAATAATTTATTCAAATTAATTTGGAAAATTGTCTTGGTCTTTAACTACAAACACACATAAAGAAGCATGACATGTAACACATACGCAAGTTTTGTTGGAATCATACCAACACACAAAAAACAACATATGCTGGTCCACCACCACATCAGCATCCCATGCTAAGATCGCGCAAACCTGCATCCCATGCTGGGGACCAAAAAACCAGCATTCCATATTGGAGACCAGCAAACCAGTAACCAGCATCCCATGCTGGTCCCAGCATGCAAAACATACCTAATGCTGGTGACCACCAATGCTGGATTTTTCAGCAAGGTGGGTGGTTGATAGGGTAAACTTAAGCCCCGTTCACACTAGCAGAGACTTTTGTCGCTGCATGTCGCCAGGGGCTGGCGATGAGGTTGCTAGTATTGAGCGTTCTCAATACTGGTTGCCTTGACAGAGCCTACTTTCTTCCATTGCGTATGTTTATCTACGGCGCTGAGAGGAGAACGATCACATGAGCTCTACCGTCTACCTTCTTTCCTATTGGCTGTCGCTCCCAAAAGTCGCTCTTCATTTGCGTAAAGTTGAAGGATTCTGAACTTTGTTGCATCGCTGGACACGCCCCATCCGGTCGCCAACGGCCGCTGTCGCTCGTGTCGCCAGAAATCGCCAGCTCTCCATTGAAATGAATGGGATTGTGTCGCTTTGCTGTTGCGTGTCGCTTGTAGTGTGAACGGGGCTT
>NW_015638033.1:0-15174 GCF_001515625.1 Sinocyclocheilus rhinocerous | reverse complement strand
CTCCTTCTTACTTTTGTCGCTGCATGTCGCCAGGGGCTGGCGATGAGGTTGCTAGTATTGAGCGTTCTCAATACTGGTTGCCTTGACAGTGAATCAGGTTTCTTGCCGCTAAGTACAAACATTTTGGAGGCAAGAGACTAAATATAATCTAAATCTAAATTAAATCTACATACAAACAAAAATGAATGAGGAACAGAGCCTATTTCTTCGTGTCGCCAGAAATCGCCAGCTCTCCATTGAAATGAATGGGATTGTGTAGCTTTGCTTTTGCGTGTCGCTTGTAGTGTGAACGGGGCTTTAGTGGTTGGTAGAGTGTTCAGAGTGGTTGGTAGGGTAATCTGAATAATTTCTAGGTGTTTTCTTTGTGTCTTGTTTGCCTACAGTTGTGAGCGATCTGGACCCAAGGTCCTATCCTCGCTCAGCTGTCCTCATCTCATCTTTTGCCATCTGAATGCTGATGGTAGGGTGTTCTGAGTGGTTGGTAGGGTGGTCTGGTGGTTTGTAAGGTGCTCTGGGTGGTTGGTAGGGTGATCTGGGTGGTGTGTAGTGTACTCTGGTTGGTTGGTAGAGTGTTTTGGGTGGTTGGTAGTGTAATCTGGTGGTTTGTAGGGTATTCTGGGTGGTTTGTAGAGTGATCTGGTGGATTGTTGGGTGATCTGGTGGTTTGTAGGGTGATCTGGTGGTCTGTAGGGTGTTCTGGGTTGTCTGTAGGGTGCTCTGGGTGGTTGGTAGGGTGGTCTGGGTGGTGTGTAGGGTGCTCTGGTTGGTTGGTAGAGTGTTTTGGGTGGTTGTTAGTGTGATTTGGTGGTTTGTAGGGTATTCTGGCTGGTTTGTAGAGTGATCCAGTGGTTTGTAGGGTATTTTGAGTAGTTGGTAGGGTGATCTGGTGGTTTGTAGGGTGATCTGGGTAGATGGTAGGGTGATCTGGTGGTCTGTAGGGTATTCTTGGTGGTTTGTAGCGTTTTCTGGGTGGTTTGTAGGGTAGTCTGTAGGGCATTCTGGCTGGTTTGTAGAGTGATCCGGTGGTTTGTAGGGTGTTCTTGGTAGATTGGTAGGGTGATCTGGGTAGATTGTAGGGTGATCTGGTGGTCTGTAGGGTATTCTTGGTGGTTTGTAGCGTTTTCTGGGTGGTTTGTAGGGTAGTCTGTAGGGCATTCTGGCTGGTTTGTAGAGTGATCCGGTGGTTTGTAGGGTGTGATCTGGTGGTTTGTAGGGTGATCTGGGTAGATTGTAGGGTGATCTGGTGGTCTGTAGGGTATTCTTGGTGGTTTGTAGCGTTTTCTGGGTGGTTTGTAGGGTAGTCTGTAGGGCATTCTGGCTGGTTTGTAGAGTGATCCGGTGGTTTGTAGGGTGTTCTTGGTAGATTGGTAGGGTGATCTGGGTAGATTGTAGGGTGATCTGGTGGTCTGTAGGGTGTTCTTGGTGGTTTGTAGGGTGTTCTGGGTGGTTTGTAGGGTGGTCTGGTGGTTTGTATGGTATTCTGAGTGGTATCTATGGCGATCTGGTTGTTTGTATGGTGGTCTGGGAGGTATGTAGGGTATTCTGGGTGATTTCTATGTGATCTGGTGGTTTGTTGGGTGTTCTGGGTGGTTGGTAGGGTGATCTGGTGGTTTGTAGGGTGTTCTGGGCGGTTGGTAGGGTGATCTGGGTGGTTTCTATGGTGATGTTGTGGTTTGTATGGTGTTCTAGGTGGTTTGAAAGGGTGATCTGGGTGCTTTGTTGGGTGGTCTGGCGGTTGATAGGGTACACTTGGTGGTTGGTAGAGTGTTCAGAGTGATTGATAGGGTAGTTCAGGGTGGTTTGTAGTGTAATTTGAATAATTTCTAGGTCTTTTATTTGTGTCTTGTTTGTCTCTAGTTGTGAGTTATCTGGACTCAAGGTCCTGTCCTCGCTCCGCTGTCCTCATCACATCTTCTGCCGTGTGAATGCTGATGTCATGGATTCCTGGTGACTGAGGTAGATAAAGTGTAAACCTCTGCCATTTGTAACTCTTGACAGCTATCCGCTCTTCTCACTATCTCCCAGGGTGAGCTTTAGTGGGCTTTAATTGGAGGGTTAAGAAGAAATCGACAAAGTTAACACAAGTTGTAGTCTGACAAATGAAGTGGTGTGGAGCTGCTGGCTACAGTTACCTCTCAGACAGTGTGATATGATGGAGCCTTGCCACATATCCCAGAGTTCAGCCTGCACCCAATGCTACTGACAGGCAGAGGAGCTATGAGATCAAACTGCCAAACGAGGTGGAGTTTTGAAATGTTATACTCTTGTTGGGTAGATTCTCACTGGTTGGTTGGTCTGTGAGATTGTTTAAGGTCATAGTGCCCTCAGCTGTGATCATTATGTTCTTTGATGTGTGACTTTGAATTGGCTGCTCTCGAAAGGATATTTAATTGCAATTTGAATTGGAAAAGACATTTACATTAAAGCATAAACAATTGTATCAGTACTTTTGATTATTCATACTTATTTCTTGGGTCAATATTTCCCAACTGATTATATATATATAATATATATATATCTCTGCATGTTAAAATACAGCCACAATAATAATGTGGTCTGAACTTAATTTAACTCACAAACACAATATCTGACTAAACACATTGAATACAGTAAGCAATCATTCACAGCATAGGGAGGAAAAAGTAAGTGAACCCTTGAATTAGTAACATGTAGTTCCTCCTCCTGTTGAGTGTTTCAGTATTTCTGGGTTTTTCTGGGAGAAAACACATGTTGTCTTGTTGCATCACCCAACCTCTCTAAAGCGCCAAGTCATGAACAATGTCTTGATATACATTTGAGTTCATTCTTATTTCAGTGATTGCAAAGTTTCCACAGTACATTTTCCCAAAAACGCTGTGGAACATCCAGGTGGTTTTGGCCAAACATAGGACATGCCTCAATACGTTTGTTAGACTTCAGTGATTTCCAATTTAAGACCATAAATCTTAAATTTCTTTTCTTAAATTTTTCTTTTGGCCATCTCAAACTCGCAAACCAGTGCTTCCACCATGAAATGAAAATTATTTGATTAAATACAATTAAAAACGAAATATATCTCCGTAAATGTAATTTCAAACATTGATAATTATCCAAAGTTTCTGGAAATACTCATGTGTTGTGTGCATGATGATATGTTTATAGTAAAAAAAAACAGACTGTATTGTATACCTAAACTAACAGCAGTTAAATGATTTTCCTCCATTTTAATTCTACATTCTTAAATTCAGATTTGAATGATTATTCCACACCTGTTTGCTGCATTAATTCAATTTCATCTGCCATTTAAAAGTTTTCCAAGTATACCTGCACACCATTTCAAGATCACTTGCAATTTATGGATATCGAGTGGTGTGCGCACATTTTTTTGTGCGTACGTTCGTTTCTCTGAATCACATGTGCGCACATTTGATAAAGGGTCTTGGATCAAATGTAGGACTGTTTATATGCAACATTTTATACATGAGGCCTCAGATAACTCGAACGAAGGTTCTATTAATATTACTGGAAGAACGTTTGTCTATAATCCTTCCAAAACGTTACAGCACATTAAAGGAGGCTGGAAATTGAAAGGAGCGCAGACGATACCGCGCCGCACACAAAGCATTTCCCTGACGGGTACGGCTGTCGCTCAATCCTCTAGCGCGGCTGATAGTTAAGATTTAAGATGATGAAGCACTGACTTTCAAGTTGATGCGTTGCGTGGCCAGAAGGCCTCCGTGGCGCGGCTGCGGACAGCTGTCAGGTGAGCGAGCTGAATGTGTCACGTGCGCTCATTTGCTAATGTCACGAGCATATTGTTCGTAAGGCAGCGTCGGCTACCATTGTCTCTCAACTCATTTATTTCAGTCAAGGTCCACAGATATAAATAAAAGGAAATGTTACTGGAGCATTTTAACTGCATGGCCAGCCTTGAGCGCTGTAATGCAGCCACATATCATCAAGAGTGCTGAATCTCCCTCTGTCACTGAATGTGACGTGCAGCTCCTTCAAATGCTCACGATACGTCTAATTCTCACCCATGAATATAGCGATTAGACCAGTAGATCGGTTAGGCCCGTTCAGCTGGCCATTTTGAGATTATCCGCACTGTGGTTGATCAACAGAATGTCGTTTTTAACTCAATTAACGGCCTCACCACTGGATTATTAACTATTCCTGTTTTGTTGTCATTCTGAGTAAATTTCGTGTCAACTATTTTGTCTGTTTTGCTGTTATTATTTCTACATACCAGCATTATGCACTATTCACTTTCAGCACCAACCACTGAAAAAAAAAACAACAACACATGGGTCAACCACGAGTAATGACAGAATAAATAAAAAATAAAAAATAGATAAATAAATGTAGGCGTTTCTGTATCTGTGTGATCCAAAGTAACTTACAGCTCTATTGTTGTGGCTTTTTTCAGCATTTGTGTGTGTGTGTGTGTGTGTGTGTGTGTTCTGAAAACTCATCAGTTAATATTTATTATATTTAATATTCAATAATTGTACAGAACATTTACTGGCAAATATTTTAGTACATAATAATGAAATGCACATGCAAATATCAGGCTCATGCAGTGATATTTTAGTATTGATTTAGCATTGATACTACAGTGCCTTGCGAAAGTATTCATACCCCTTCATTTTTTTCCACATTTTGTTACGTTGCTGCTTTATGTTGAAATGCTTTCAATTATTATTTTTTTCCACATCAATCTACACTCCATACACCATAATGACAAAGCAAAAAACAGGTTTTTACCATCTTTGCAAATTTGTTAAAAATAAAAAAAACTTAAATGATTACATTGCATAAGTATTCTGGAACTTAGCTCAGCAGCATTCATATCGCTTGTAGATGTTCCTACACTTCGAGTGAAGTTAACCTGTGGGAAATTCGATTGAATGTGAATGATTTGGAAAGCCACAAACCTCTCAATAAAAGGTCTAACAGCTGAAAATGAACATCAGAGCAAAAACCAAGCCCTGAGGTCAAAGGAAACTGCCTGTAGAGGACATCTGCAGAAGAGTTCAGAAAAAATAATCTGCTGCACTGAAGGTTCACAGAAGCATGTAGTCTCCATTACTCTTAGTGGAAGGAGTTTGGAAGAATATATATCGATGTTGAAGGGCTTTGGTTAGACTGGTGACCAGGAAGCTGATGGTCACTCTTGTTAAGCTCTATGATCATATGTGGAGATAGGAGAAACCTACAGAAGGACAAACATCACTCGTAGTTTAACATAAGGCAGCAACATAACAAAACGAGAAAAAAATGAAGGAGTATGAATACTTTCGCAAGGCACTGTACCTACACACAACCACAAACTTATTAACTTGATGGTTCAAAATAGTTTTTTGTCTATAAATTAAAAGTCCTTGCAAAATCTTGGTGTTCTCTGGAGATGCTGGCATTATGATCTACCAGCTGAGAAACAGGAACTGTGGTAAATGTTTGTTTGCAATGATATATATCAGCGTACCATAGTATAACCATCTAATAACGTTACTTTATCATGGTACCACCACGGTATTTTTGTATAATCTAGCTCAGTGCTTCTCAGCCGGTGGGTCATGACTTAAAAATGTGTCTCAGATCTGTTCTGATGGCACACAGAGAGCAGGGATAAAACAATAATAAATCAGAATAATAAACAGCAAATAACCATATAATCATGTATACCCGTAATTATGATAGCGACAGAAATTTTTTAAAGAGAGAAACACTTCCCATAGCTTTAGATGTTGGTGTGAAAGCTTGTTTCTAATCAAATAAATTAATCTGCCACATTGATTTTTATTTACAAAAATGGTCATATTAAGAACATGTTTGTAATTTCAGTATGATAGATAGTGTTGTGTTGGACCTGCACTGTTTGACAGCACTGATCACTTTTGCAATTCAACAACAGATGGAGCTCTTCTTCTCATTAAAGCGTATTAAGGCTTCATCACTACAGTAAGCTCAGCACTCTGAGCTGCTCCTGAGCAGGTGAAGTGAAATGCATTCAATGCGTGACTGGTTAACCCTCTGCATGCAGCGGATGGTGAAAACGGTGGCGTTATAAATATGGTTCTTTTCTCCTTTATTTAACAGACAGCACAGCATCAAATGTGTCAGTGGGAAAAGTACAGTTGTCTGTGTCCCCTGAAGCACAATGACTTAATTTAGCTGTCCATGGCAATCTAATTACAATAATGCACAGAGAGGATCATTCAGTGCTGCTTCACAGGTGCTTCGCTCACCTCAGAGGGAAGACGTCACAAACACACGGACACACCTGACCTGGAAACACCTCACTCTCGTCAGGAGAAAAATCACAGCACATAGTTGCACACCTTTTGCTATGTAATATCATTGCCATTAAATGAACAGTTCACATGCCATGAACCAATGCTGTCTGACATCAGTGTCGTCAAACCAGGTGTAATGCTGAAGAAACAAACTCAAGTCAAGCATCACTATAACTATCGTTCATTAATGATGTGAGCAAACCTCTAACAAACTTACATCGCATGGAAAACTCTACTCATGTTATTATAATTATTATAAACGTGTAAAAGGTCTTTTGGTTCCTGCTCATCTTGTGCAATGACAAAAAGTTGTTTTGGGGGTAAGCTGATTGAATATCATTTTTTAAATGTTGCAGATTGGTATAGCTATTTTTATGACATTTTCTATGATTTTGAGTTTTGTTAAAGGCGATTAAATCAATATTTTTCTGAGCAGCAGGAATAAAACAATAATAAATCAGAATAATAAACAGCAAATAACCATATAATCATGTATACCCGTAATTATGATAGCGACAGAAATTTTTTAAAGAGAGAAACACTTCCCATAGCTTTAGATGTTGGTATGAAAGCTTGTTTCTAATCAATAAATTCATCTGCCACACTGATTTTTGTTTACAAAAAATGGTCATATTAAGAACATGTTTGTAATTTCAGTATGATAGACAGTGTTGTGTTGGACCTGCACTGTTTGACAGCACTGATCACTTTTGCAATTCAACAACAGATGGAGCTCTTCTTCTCATTAAAGCGTATTAAGGCTTCATCACTACAGTAAGCTCAGCACTCTGAGCTGCTCCTGAGCAGGTGAAGTGAAACGCATTGAATGCGTGACTGGTTAACCCTCTGCATGCAGCGGATGGTGAAAACGGTGGCGTTATAAATATGGCTTATGATAGCGACAGAAATTTTTTAAAGAGAGAAACACTTCCCATAGCTTTAGATGTTGGTATGAAAGCTTGTTTCTAATCAATAAATTCATCTGCCACACTGATTTTTGTTTACAAAAAATGGTCATATTAAGAACATGTTTGTAATTTCAGTATGATAGACAGTGTTGTGTTGGACCTGCACTGTTTGACAGCACTGATCACTTTTGCAATTCAACAAGTGCTCTACAGATGGAGCTCTTCTTCTCATTAAAGCGTATTAAGGCTTCATCACTACAGTAAGCTCAGCACTCTGAGCTGCTCCTGAGCAGGTGAAGTGAAATGCATTCAATGCGTGACTGGTTAACCCTCTGCATGCAGCGGATGGTGAAAACGGTGGCGTTATAAATATGGTTCTTTTCTCCTTTATTTAACAGACAGCACAGCATCAAATGTGTCAGTGGGAAAAGTACAGTTGTCTGTGTCCCCTGAAGCACAATGACTTAATTTAGCTGTCCATGGCAATCTAATTACAATAATGCACAGAGAGGATCATTCAGTGCTGCTTCACAGGTGCTTCGCTCACCTCAGAGGGAAGACGTCACAAACACACGGACACACCTGACCTGGAAACACCTCACTCTCGTCAGGAGAAAAATCACAGCACATAGTTGCACACCTTTTGCTATGTAATATCATTGCCATTAAATGAACAGTTCACATGCCATGAACCAATGCTGTCTGACATCAGTGTCGTCAAACCAGGTGTAATGCTGAAGAAACAAACTCAAGTCAAGCATCACTATAACTATCGTTCATTAATGATGTGAGCAAACCTCTAACAAACTTACATCGCATGGAAAACTCTACTCATGTTATTATAATTATTATAAACGTGTAAAAGGTCTTTTGGTTCCTGCTCATCTTGTGCAATGACAAAAAGTTGTTTTGGGGGTAAGCTGATTGAATATCATTTTTTAAATGTTGCAGATTGGTATAGCTATTTTTATGACATTTTCTATGATTTTGAGTTTTGTTAAAGGCGATTAAATCAATATTTTTCTGAATAACTGTTGAATAAGTGGAGGGATTGGGGTTTGACAGAATGCCATAGCTATGAGGATGTGTTTTCTGTAGATTTCAGCGATGTAGAAAATGAACCATATTGATTCGACATCAACACAACATTGTACTAGACTGAACTGATCTGAATAATGCCACTATTGTCTTCTGTAGAGCTGCTTTATAGCTGAAATTCATTTTTTTCATAATTGATGAATTTTAAAACATTAAAAGTCCTGTTTATTGATATGAAGCTTCTTTGAAACTATCTGTATCGTGTAACACACTTTAGAAAGAAATGTGACTTGACAGCACAGATTCATTAGTGTAATAAAGCTGTACTAACACTGTAGTGAAACTAACCACAGAAAAAATAACTTATAAAGTGCTAAAAGTGACTTTATGACACCTGCTTCAGTTGCTGAAGAGGTTATTTTGAACAATTATGCCCTTAAATATTATTCAGAAATAGACACATTTTTAGAAGCTATTGCCCCTGTGTCTGCACTATCACTACAGAGTGACTTTTAATCATGTATTTGCATGTAAACTGTGCTGGAGCGTGTCATTGGCCGCTGCCTCTCTTGTCTCAGGGCATGTGAACCCACCGCCACTTCATGAAAATGTGTTTGGATTCACTTTGTTGGTCTAATTGATATTTTGTGAGAAATCTATGCGCCAGACATTCTCGATTAGCCGTGTGGTGACAGTGCCAATTCTCTTGAAATGCCTCCCAAAAAGCCTGCCAATATGTGCACTTTACCAGCGCACATTCATTAGAGCAGCGCCGCGGCTGTAAGCAGGTGTATTGATCAGCGCGTGAATGCCATGACGCTTTTCTTTGTGTCTTTGTGTCGTGCCGTGGCAGACTGATATTGTGAAAGACACTTTACTGCATTACAGCCTTTTACACCGTGGAGAAGCTCCCTGGTGTCGAGCTGTTTTTCTCCTTTGCTGTTGTAAAAGCGAGTTGACTGATGCACTCGAGATCAGAGCCCTGACGGGACTGTCTGCGTCTCGGGTTAGGAGTCCTGCAACAATGCCTGATATTCAAACAATCTAATAAAGGAAAAACGCTGTAATTATGGTCAATAATTAAGGTCAACTATTTGTATCAAATTAATCCTACAAGCAAACATGTATGTTGTCTTGTTTTAGCCATAACAGCATTAGGCACCACAGCTGAATATTGGGTAAAATGTTAACTAAAACATCACCAAACTTCCCCAGTTGATTAATTACAGTACATTGAGACGACTGCTTTGCATTACAGGTTTTCTGAAATGTTGTTTACGTATGCAAATTATGCATTATCTAATTAAATATTCACAAATTGTCATAAATTCTTAACGGAATTGTCTGAAAATTGTTTCATTTTGTTGACGTATTTTCCAGAGGGGATTTTGGATTTCTCTTTTTATCACTCCATAAATCAGAAAATACTGTCAACAGACAGAAAAAAACACCATGTTAATAAAATAAAATGTTATATATACCAGTGTTATATGAATAAATTCCTCTGTAAAAACCTTCAGAATATAGATAGGAATAAACCTATAAAGTCTGGTGTATGTAAGAGGGAAAAAAAAACTTTAAACATGGAATTGAAATCTACAGACACAAATAAATAAAGTGTAATAAAATAAACACTTACATGTGTATTTGGATGTTTTCTTTCCACTAGTCTGAAAGAAGATATAGACAAAGAAATATATGAAGCAAAATAGACCCAAATCCTAAAACAATGGTTTGCATGTAGTGCCTTGACTTAAGTTGTTATTTACAGATTCACATCTCATTTATTTTGCATATTGCTTCACTCACGACCGAATCCATTTTAGCCTTAATAACATAATGTGCAAAAGAGGCAGTTTGTTCTGAATGACAGCTTAAAAACGTTATGATGTTATATAAAATACATTTAATAGATACAGTATGAGAAGACAATACTGAGCAAGTCATGATGCCTTTTGGAAGCGGGACTGGAAAAGAGCTGCATGAAGATTCTTCATAATGTCTCCTTTTGTGTTCTACTGGAAAAAGTGATGAGTAAACCATTTTCCTTTTCGGGTAAAAAAGGTAAATTTGTGTAAAAACAGTTAAGGTTTGTGTGGCGTAGGCAGTGGTCGAATGTCTGTGTCCCCTGAAGCACAATGACTTAATTTAGCTGTCCATGGCAATCTAATTACAATAATGCACAGAGAGGATCATTCAGTGCTGCTTCACAGGTGCTTCGCTCACCTCAGAGGGAAGACGTCACAAACACACGGACACACCTGACCTGGAAACACCTCACTCTCGTCAGGAGAAAAATCACAGCACATAGTTGCACACCTTTTGCTATGTAATATCATTGCCATTAAATGAACAGTTCACATGCCATGAACCAATGCTGTCTGACATCAGTGTCGTCAAACCAGGTGTAATGCTGAAGAAACAAACTCAAGTCAAGCATCACTATAACTATCGTTCATTAATGATGTGAGCAAACCTCGAACAAACTTACATCGCATGGAAAACTCTACTCATGTTATTATAATTATTATAAACGTGTAAAAGGTCTTTTGGTTCCTGCTCATCTTGTGCAATGACAAAAAGTTGTTTTGGGGGTAAGCTGATTGAATATCATTTTTTAAATGTTGCAGATTGGTATAGCTATTTTTATGACATTTTCTATGATTTTGAGTTTTGTTAAAGGCGATTAAATCAATATTTTTCTGAATAACTGTTGAATAAGTGGAGGGATTGGGGTTTGACAGAATGCCATAGCTATGAGGATGTGTTTTCTGTAGATTTCAGCGATGTAGAAAATGAACCATATTGATTCGACATCAACACAACATTGTACTAGACTGAACTGATCTGAATAATGCCACTATTGTCTTCTGTAGAGCTGCTTTATAGCTGAAATTCATTTTTTTCATAATTGATGAATTTTAAAACATTAAAAGTCCTGTTTATTGATATGAAGCTCCTTTGAAACTATCTGTATCGTGTAACACACTTTAGAAAGAAATGTGACTTGACAGCACAGATTCATTAGTGTAATAAAGCTGTACTAACACTGTAGTGAAACTAACCACAGAAAAAATAACTTATAAAGTGCTAAAAGTGACTTTATGACACCTGCTTCAGTTGCTGAAGAGGTTATTTTGAACAATTATGCCCTTAAATATTATTCAGAAATAGACACATTTTTAGAAGCTATTGCCCCTGTGTCTGCACTATCACTACAGAGTGACTTTTAATCATGTATTTGCATGTAAACTGTGCTGGAGCGTGTCATTGGCCGCTGCCTCTCTTGTCTCAGGGCATGTGAACCCACCGCCACTTCATGAAAATGTGTTTGGATTCACTTTGTTGGTCTAATTGATATTTTGTGAGAAATCTATGCTCCAGACATTCTCGATTAGCCGTGTGGTGACAGGGCTAATTCTCTTGAAAAGCATCCCAAAAAGCCTGCCAATATGTGCACTTTACCAGCGCACATTCATTAGAGCAGCGCCGCGGCTGTAAGCAGGTGTATTGATCAGCGCGTGAATGCCATGACGCTTTTCTTTGTGTCTTTGTGTCGTGCCGTGGCAGACTGATATTGTGAAAGACACTTTACTGCATTACAGCCTTTTACAGCGTGGAGAAGCTCCCTGGTGTCGAGCTGTTTTTCTCCTTTGCTGTTGTAAAAGCGAGTTGACTGATGCACTCGAGATCAGAGCCCTGACGGGACTGTCTGCGTCTCGGGTTAGGAGTCCTGCAACAATGCCTGATATTCAAACAATCTAATAAAGGAAAAACGCTGTAATTATGGTCAATAATTAAGGTCAACTATTTGTATCAAATTAATCCTACAAGCAAACATGTATGTTGTCTTGTTTTAGCCATAACAGCATTAGGCACCACAGCTGAATATTGGGTAAAATGTTAACTAAAACATCACCAAACTTCCCCAGTTGATTAATTACAGTACATTGAGACGACTGCTTTGCATTACAGGTTTTCTGAAATGTTGTTTACGTATGCAAATTATGCATTATCTAATTAAATATTCACAAATTGTCATAAATTCTTAACGGAATTGTCTGAAAATTGTTTCATTTTGTTGACGTATTTTCCAGAGGGGATTTTGGATTTCTCTTTTTATCACTCCATAAATCAGAAAATACTGTCAACAGACAGAAAAAAACACCATGTTAATAAAATAAAATGTTATATATACCAGTGTTATATGAATAAATTCCTCTGTAAAAACCTTCAGAATATAGATAGGAATAAACCTATAAAGTCTGGTGTATGTAAGAGGGAAAAAAAAACTTTAAACATGGAATTGAAATCTACAGACACAAATAAATAAAGTGTAATAAAATAAACACTTACATGTGTATTTGGATGTTTTCTTTCCACTAGTCTGAAAGAAGATATAGACAAAGAAATATATGAAGCAAAATAGACCCAAATCCTAAAACAATGGTTTGCATGTAGTGCCTTGACTTAAGTTGTTATTTACAGATTCACATCTCATTTATTTTGCATATTGCTTCACTCACGACCGAATCCATTTTAGCCTTAATAACATAATGTGCAAAAGAGGCAGTTTGTTCTGAATGACAGCTTAAAAACGTTATGATGTTATATAAAATACATTTAATAGATACAGTATGAGAAGACAATACTGAGCAAGTCATGATGCCTTTTGGAAGCGGGACTGGAAAAGAGCTGCATGAAGATTCTTCATAATGTCTCCTTTTGTGTTCTACTGGAAAAAGTGATGAGTAAACCATTTTCCTTTTCGGGTAAAAAAGGTAAATTTGTGTAAAAACAGTTAAGGTTTGTGTGGCGTAGGCAGTGGTCGAACTGTAAAAAAAAATTCAAGGGGGATGGTGGGGCGGTGGGTCCTGTGATTACAAAATGTGTCTCATTTTTAAACACATTTTTATTTCACAAATAATAAGCTACGTGATAAATACCAGGTACACACGCATGCACACACACACACACACACACACACAGACACGCGCACACACTCACACACACACACACACACACACACATGCACGCACACAATCTCTGTGTGTCTGTGTGCCAGATGACCCAAATGTTGCCCATGTGCTATATTGACCAAAATAATACTTTTCTGGGGGATAATTGAATAATTGGCTCACTGATTCGTTCAAAAACAGATTCATTGAGGACAGAAACACCGCAGTGTTGCTCAGCTCCGGCTTTTGTTTGGAACTATTTCATTTGCAAAACAGGAAAAGACAAAATGTCTCTAAAATGTAACTCACTCTGTTGAACTGCTGTCTAAAATTAATTAAACTTTTGCGATCACGCACAGGTGCTGATTCCTGTGGTGATATTACTTAACTATATCATATAAAGATAAAAAATAAAAAAACTCACATAGGGATATTTTTCTTTCTTTAGGAATCAGGCATTCTAACTGCATTCTAATAGACTTCATCATGCAATGAATGCTTTTAGACTCTGAAGACAGTTTTTTTGTTGTTTTTTTCAAACTTGATGTCAGCTGGCGTGAATCAGAACAGGGTGATCATTTCTGAATGAATAGCGTTATGTCAGGGGAATGTCTTTAAACTTTAATCAAGGAAATATGACACCTTATTATATTGTCTGCTTTTTAAAGAACGTCAGAAGATGCGCTTGAAACATTTTGCGTGAAACCATGCGTGAGCTCGCGCGCAGCTCGTTAATACTGAGCTCTGATTGGCCAATCGCCGCTATTTCGTTTATAAATTATTATACGTAGAGAATATTCATATTTAATTTGCACAATAAGTTTTAGGCTTAATCTAAAGGGGATGATGAGGGGGGATGTTGGTTGCTTTTTGTCATTTTTTTCAACAAGGGGGATGCCATCGCCCCCGTATCCCCCTCAATTCGAGTCCTGAGTAGGCTATAGGCCTATTCAAGCTTCCAGCGCTGATCTGACTGAGGAGGAGGATACTGGTGAGGAAGAATATGAATGTCATCTATACCACCGCATATTTATGAAAGTTCCGAATGACTGATGTAGACGCGCGCTGGTTTATTTACTGCGTGTTTTGCACTGATCTCATAACACTGTAAATTACCGGCCGGTCAAGGCTCCTTTCTCAAGCGCGAGACGACATAAACTCTATTATCTGTAAGACATTTAATCCCAGAATCACATATGATCTGTGCATTTCCATACATCAAGCTTTAAAGGTCATATTTTAAATACAAATCACATTTAGGAATATAAACGTGTGAATTATGACTGCTCATATGTATGATAGTGCATGCTATATGATCTACTGACCAACAGTTTGTGGTGCAGATCATTTTTTGTGCCTCAGTCAATCTACTAAGTAAATAATATTAACCTTACTTTTATAAAAAATACATACATCATATTAGTTTTATTATAAAACTAGACTAGGCAGATAGACAGAGACAGACAGACAGGCAGATATACAGAGACAGTCAGGCAGACAGAGACAGACAGATAGACAGCCAGAGACACAAAGAAAGACAGATAGACAGATAAACTCTATTATCTGTAAGACATTTAATCCCAGAATCACATATGATCTGTGCATTTCCATACATCAAGCTTTAAAGGTCATATTTTAAATACAAATCACATTTAGGAATATAAACGTGTGAATTATGACTGCTCATATCTATGATAGTGCATGCTATATGATCTACTGACCAACAGTTTGTGGTGCAGATCATTTTTTGTGCCTCAGTCAATCTACTAAGTAAATAATATTAACCTTACTTTTATAAAAAATACATACATCATATTAGTTTTATTATAAAACTAGACTAGGCAGATAGACAGAGACAGACAGACAGGCAGATATACAGAGACAGTCAGGCAGACAGAGACAGACAGACAGACAGACAGACAGGCAGATAGACAGCCAGAGACACACAGAAAGACAGATAGACAGAGACAGACAGATAGACAGCCAGACAGA
>NW_015638032.1:0-495 GCF_001515625.1 Sinocyclocheilus rhinocerous | reverse complement strand
TGTTTCATATTAAAAGTACCAACGCACAATGCTCATTGCGATTTACTGGATAGGAGGTGCGCTTCAATATCCCATCCATTGACTGAAAACTCCTCTCAGAATATGCTCCTAACCGTCCCGCGGTCTTGGTTGAGGCGTAGTGGAGACCGCGCTTTTTCTGTTGCCGCTCCTGCACTCTGGAATGTGATACCATTATCTATAAAAACCTCGTCAAGCATGGAGATTTTTAAAAAGGACTTGAAGACCTACTTATTTTATCAAGCTTTCGGCGTTTGATTAGGTCGGAGAATTGTGAGGGATTGGCTGTATGTTTTTACTTGATGTTATGTCTCGTTGTTATTTTATGTTTGCATGAATTTTAGTATTATTTATTATTTATGGGCCGCACTTTGGTCCATTTTAATGGTTTTGAAAGTGCTTTATAAATAAAGGTTGAGTTGTGTTGAGTTGAGACTAATCGATTCTTGGGATTTAAGAATCGATATCATTTCGTAA
>NW_015638031.1:0-444 GCF_001515625.1 Sinocyclocheilus rhinocerous | reverse complement strand
GACTGCGGCTCTCTAGGACCGAACTTGCCTACCCCTGGTCTAGAATAACCTCAATACCAGAAAGAAACTGAATGCACGTCACACCTCTATTGCATTTTATCATGTTCTAGCTATTAATTATAATCACACACTTGTATATTTTATATTATTGATCAATATGTGAATCCATTGACCGGACTACGCATGACACGAGTTGGCACAGATTAAAAACTTTTTCAAACCATCCTCTGCTCCACAATGTTTCGTTAGATAGGCTGGAGAAACCGAGTCTGACCACCAGATGTCACTAATGCGCACTGTGTTAAAAAGCTTTGAGTAATGAACCGTTTTTGGCACAATTTGATGAAAGCCTCAAACGGTTCAGAAAGCCTTGGTTTCCCATCACTAGTATTTATATCTATGTCTGAACTGTCCTGAGCGCGTTCGCGTCTTCTTCTTCAGCCG
>NW_015638030.1:2441-2656 GCF_001515625.1 Sinocyclocheilus rhinocerous | reverse complement strand
GGGAAGTGTGTCAAGATAGCAGGTTGACGATTTAAGGTGCTTTACGATTTCTTCCAAAATGTTGGTATCAATTTCTTCTTTGAATCTGTCTGACCTCTGCATAACTTGGGGATGTGCCAATCTCCTTTCTGATATTATTGATCTTCTCAGAAAAGGAGGAAGCAAACTCATTGCATTTGCTGTCGGAGAGCATTTCACTGGCAATCTGACTTGGG
>NW_015638030.1:0-2255 GCF_001515625.1 Sinocyclocheilus rhinocerous | reverse complement strand
AGAATCTGACTTGGGGTCTTTGTTAGTCTCTCAGCAGTTGCAAAAAGAGTGTGAGTGTTGTTTAAGTTACTGTTTATAAGGTTTGAGAAGAAGGTCTGTCAAGCTGTGGCTAGTTTCACATTGAAAGCATGAAGGCTGTCTTAATAGATGCTATAGGGTCATTCCATGTCAAATCAACCAAATTTCAAAAACTTTCAAGCTCAAATTTTTTATTTTGATCATATTTTTTCCAAAGAAATATAGACATGTATAGTGATGAAAACCAAAATATTAAATGTCATGGATAAATATTTACGGAGTAATCCACTAGTTTGTAGAGGGGGGGTCAAAATGGCAATTTTCACCTGAGATTCAGAGTCAAATTACAGGGGGGTAAAAATGACTAAAAAGATGGCAGCATCATAATGTTACTTTTACACAGAGATTGGTAGGTCTGTTAGTAAAATCTGAATGACTTCAGAAAGATGGCAGCATCATAATGTTACTTTTACACAGAGATTGGTAGGTCTGTTAGTAAAATCTGTTGACTTTAGCAATCTTTGTTGCATTATGTGCCAATGGTGATCATTCAAAAATGGGGAAACAGCACTTTTCAAGTTTTTTTCTCCGAAGTTTGCATCCCTGTAACTCAAGAAGTATTAAAGGTATCTTAATGCCCTTTTAGATATTGGATCTTAACAAACGTTCCTTTTGGCATCTGTATTTTTAATGCCCTATATGGTTCGGTTCCAGAGATATTGGAATTTTAATGTGGCTCCAGGAGTAAATCGTTAAAATGTACACATTTTCAGTGGTCAAAAAACAAATGTGGGTCACTCTTTTAAAGAGGAACATCTGAAGAACAAATAATGTTGAAACTAGAGATGTATCTTTTTTCCTTCTGTCAAAACAACTGCATTAAACATATCTGTCTGAGTGCCATAAATATTCCTTTTCCAAAGTTTGAGTGCCTATAACTCAAGAAGTATTAAAAGATATCGCAATATGACTTCAGAGTCTAGTTGTTAATAAACTTTTCTTTTGGAATCTTAAATTTCAAGGTCCTACATCGTTCAATCCCAGAGATATGGGAATCTCAATGAGGCTCCATGTCCAAATTGTTGAATATTACCCATTTTCAACCAGATGTGGTCATTTTGTGTGCAGCTGATTCTTATTTTATTTAAAGAACAATGTCTGAAGAAGAAATAATGTTAAAATTAGTATTGTATCTTGTTTCAAAACAATTGCACACAACATAGCTGTTTGGATGAACAGCAGACATGCAAATTGAAGTACCCCACTATTAAAAGGTTATCATATTTTAAACATATATCACCCAAAAATCGGTAAAATCCCATATAAAGTCCTTGTTGAATTTTGGAGGACGGTATATTACAGCACAGAGTATTGATATTGTCGTGTTCAACTGGAACAACTGCAGTTCAAAGCTAGAATAATGTGTGGTTTGCAGAATCCGACAGCTCAAACTGCTCTTAAAACTGCTCTTAAAAATAGTTGCCATGCCACCTCCATGACCAGAGGCCCGCAGGGAGTTCAAAAAGCCACACTTAGATGGAAGCAACTCCGAAAATGAACTTAAACCACCAGTATTTAACCAGGTCTCGGTTAAAAATAAAATGTCCAGATTCTGTGAATCAAAGAAATCCTTTAAGTTAAAAGTTTTGTTTGCGAGTGACCGCACATTAATCAGAGCAAATTTGAACTCTGTAGAAACGTCCAGCTCACCTGATTCGCGATGCAGGAAATGTAGATTTTGCAAGTTCACTACCCGTGAGCGAAGTTGTGGGAGAAGCCGCACCGGGAGATCACGCATTATAAAAAAAACTTATAATATGTTGTATCATCTCATGAATATAAGAACAGTTTTAATATATTATAATATTTACTTATTTGCGGTTATAGCTTTTAAGAGTATGATGATTTATAACACAATGAACACGTTGCATCCACTTGTAACGCTCAGCTCAGCGGGCTGGGGTTACTAATATTGAAATGGGGTCTGACTTTTCTGTGTGAGAGTTAAAACGTGTTAAAAGAATGACAAACTAGAAATATGGTTAATAAGAATGGTGTATTTACAGGTTCACATTAAAAGACTTTAAAACAACACTATAAAACCAGGTAAACTCAATCTGTTAAAAGAATACAGTTATTTTGTCCATACCCTAAAAACAGTCCAAGAATCCCAGTGTGTCGTAGAGTCCCAGTGTGAGTGTCCACCTGTGTATATACAATCCAAGTTGCTGCAAGTG
>NW_015638029.1:0-15938 GCF_001515625.1 Sinocyclocheilus rhinocerous | reverse complement strand
CACTTTTTAGACTGTTGTACGGTCACATTGGATTTGAAAGCAACACCCTTTCCTCCATACATCCACGCTACCTGAAAGACCACAGCTTCCTGAATCCAACCATACCAGTTATGTGCAGATCGGACCTCCGCTTCACCAGATATGGCCAGGTAAGCTTTGGCCAATCAGATCGCATATGCTAATGAGGGTCAAATTAATGAGGGTGAAACTCGTTTTTATCTATATACCTAACCCTAACCCTAACCTAACCTGATCTAATTAGAGATAATGAGCCTAGACAGGAAAAACTGGACATGTCGTTGGTTTCATACGGATTACTTTATCACAGAATATTTGTTTATGGTAAGATTTCCTTCATTTAGGAATAGACATGTCAAGCTTTCTCTAGATATAGTTCTCGTGCCTGTGTGTAAAGCATTCGCTTAGTTTCAGTTCATTTTAGTGACGCATTTCTAAAAGCAGTTCACGGAGACAGTGAAGACTGACAGCGCACCCTGTTTATTTTCTTTATTTTACAGAAGCACAAAGTTTTATTGATATAGTGAGCATACACAAATAAAAGAAGTCCCTTTACAGATTCAAGGGATGTATTACTTTTATGTGTCCAAGCAAAAGTGACGGAGCATTTTAAGTAATTTTCTCTGTCATCTGGAAAATATACAAGTGCTCCCGCCGGCGTCTTTGCCAACCCCAGGCAATTAATAAACACAATTAACTACTGCAACCAGAGAAACACTAATTTAAAAAAAGTCAAGGTTCAAGAGCCCAACTAAAGCAAACACTGATCATCATTATGGTGACATGTGAAATGAATGAAAGTACAACACCTAAAATTTCAATAAGAACTTTTTGTAGACATATGACAGAAATAAAGTCAAACTGCTTAGTAATTAGTAACTACTGCTAATTTACTACTAATTTAATTTCACAGTAACAAACTATAATTAATTTGCAGAAACAAACTGTAGAAAAAGTTATTTACTGGCAACCATGCTGCCTAAAATCAAGGTAAAAACAGCAATATACTGTAAAACATAACAGTCAGATTTACTAAATGAAACAAGTTATTTTCACTGAAATATGAGTGAAGTTTCATTGAAAAAAGTTATGCAAATTCATTAACTGATAAGGAGAGTAAAAATTTAACTGAACTGTATTGAAGAGGTATCATATCGATCACAGGTGCAGTATGGTGTACCTCAAGGCTCAGTACTAGGGCCGTTACTTTTCATGCTTTACATGTTACCCTTGGGAGAGATCATCAGGGATCACGGTGTTAGCTTTCACGGTTTTTCTGATGATACTCAGCTCTGTATTTCTTCGTGGTCCGACAAAACATACCAATTTGAAAAACTAACGGAATGCATAGTCGATATAAAAAACTGGATGGCCAGTAATTTCTTACTGTTAAATTCCGAAAAAACAGGTGTTAATTATCGGACCTAAAACCTCCGCATGCAATAACCTTGAACACTGTCTAAGACTTGATGGTTGCTCTGTCAGTTCTTCGTCATCAGTTAGGAACCTAGGTGTGCTATTTGATAGCAATCTCTCCTTCGAAAACCACGTGTCTAGCATTTGTAAAACTGCATTCTTACATCTCAAAAATATATTTAAATTGCGACCTATGCTCTCAATGTCAAATGCAGAAATGTTAATTCATGCGTTCATGACCTTGAGGCTAGATTATTGCAGTGCTTTATTGGGTGGTTGTTCTGCACGCTTAATAAATAAACTCCATCTGGTTCAAAATGCAGCAGCTAGAGTTCTTACTAGAACCAGGAAGTATCACCAAATTACCTATTAAACTTCGAATAGATTTCAAAATCTTGCTAATTACTTATAAAGCCCTGAATGGTTTAGCACCTCAGTACTTGAGCGAGCTCTTATCGCATTATAGTCCTCCACGTCCGCTGCGTTCTCAAAACTCTGGCAATTTGATAATACCTAGAACAATTTGATAATCACTCAAAATCAACTGCGGGCGGCAGATCCTTTTCCTATTTAGCACCCAAACTCTAGAATAATCTACCTAACACTGTTCGGGAGGCAGACATACTCTGTCAGTTTAAATCTAGATTAAAAACCCATCTCTTTAACCTGGCTTACACATAGCACACTAACATATTTCTATTATTCAAATCCGTTAAAGGATTGTTAGTCTGCATTAATTAGATCAACCGGAACCAGGAACACTTCCCATAACACACAATGTATTTGTTGTTACAAGAAGAATGGCATCTACGCTAATATTAGTCTGTTTCTTTCTTATTCCGAGGTCACCGTAGCCACCAGATCCAGTCTGTATCCAGCCCAGATGGTGGATCAACACCTAGATTCGACCTCTACAACCTTGAATGTCAGCGGAGATCAGGACAACTAGATGAGCCCCAGAGAGAGATCCCCAGTGAAGACCTTGTCTTCTAGACGGGCATCGGGACAAGACCTCGGGACCAAGATGAGTCCTCAGCACAAACTGCTGGTTCGTCTAGCCAGAGGAGAACTGGCCCCCCGACTGAGCCTGGTTTCTCCCAAGGTTTTTTATCTATCCTGTCACCAATGGAGTTTTGGTTCCTTGCCGCTGTCGCCTCTGGCTTGCTTAGTTGGGGACACTTCATTTCCAGCGATATCATCAACTTTATTGCACAAATACTATTAGAACTGAACTGAACTGGATGATGACATCACTGAATTCAATGATGAACTACCTTTAACTGAAAATTGAGTGTTTTCTATTGTCCTTTTGTGTTACTGACACTCTATTTACCTATTTGATACTGTAAAGCTGCTTTGACACAATCTGTATTGTTAAAAGCGCTATATAAATAAAGGTGACTTGACTTGACTTGATTTAAACAATGACGACAGTGAAAGAGCAAAGGCAAAGAGCTAGAAAGTCAAACACAATTGCAAAATAATGGCTCAGGTCGAGTGTTTGGGGCGGTCCTTATATGTGGGTCCGGTAAGGAAGAGAACCAATCGCAGACTCCGGCAAATTAACACAAGGAATCGCCCACCTGTAACAAACATGCACATACACAGAGAGAACACAGAATGGAAGCAATGAACAAATGACTCAGACTCATAACACTACTGACACACTACAGCAAAAGATAGAAATAACTGGCTTAAAACCTTTTCTTTGTGAAAATACTAATGGCCTAAGAATTTTGCACAGTGCTTTACATGCATACATGGAGCCAGTTGTTATCACAGGATAAACTCCTGGATGATACAAGTCCTGGGGCCTGTACCATGATTGTGGCTGAACAAACTCTAGTTTTAAGTTGAAAAAACAAAACCAGTCCAATCCGGCTTTGTTGGTACCATGAAGCTGGGGGGTATTCCAAAAAGCAGGTTATGGGTAAGCGAGCGGATAATCTCAGCTTTCGGTTCCAAAATCGGAGGTAACTTTCAGGGTATGTAAGTAACCATAGTTACTTGCTTTCTGAAGATAACCTGCTCCGGAGCAGGTTATGTTGCAGGGTTAGTTCACTTCAGCGCTCTCAGCGCACGTGTGATCTACTGAAGAGCCTTCAATGGGCGTGACAGATAGCGCACAACATTATATAATATTACGTAATATAGCCTATTATACACCGAACAAAATTATAAACGCAACACTTTTGTTTTTGCCCATAATTTTCATGAGCTGAACTCAAAGGTCTAAGACTTTTTCTATGTACACAAAAGGCCTATTTCTCTCAAATATTGTTCACAAATCTGTCTAAATCTGTGTTAGTGAGCACTTCTCCTTTGCCGAGATAATCCATCCACCTCACAGGTGTGGCATATCAAGATGCTGATTAGACAGCATGATTATTGCAAAGGTGTGCCTTAGGCTGGCCACAATAAAAGGCCACTATAAAATGTGCAGTTTTATCACAGCACAATGCCACAGATGTCGCAAGTTATGAGGGAGCGTGCAATTGACGAGCTGGCAGTTCGTCGTCGTAACTGACTTGAGTGGGCAAATGCTCACATTAGATGGCGTCTGGAACTTTGGTGAGGTGTTCTCTTCAAGGATGAAACCCGGTTTTCACTGTACAGGGCAGATGGCAGACAGCGTGTATGGCGTCGTGTGGGTGAGATATATATATATATATATATATATATATATATACTGTATATTTGTATGATATGTTAATGATGAAGCGCTATATAATTCAATATAATTCATATTCTCAAGGATTAAAGATTAAAAAGGGAAAAAAAAAAAAGATTGCACAACCATCAATTAGGTGACGATATGCGCTAAGCATGTAAACGACCATTAAACAAAAGAAGAAGAAAGAAACAGCATGGCGCACTTTTTCTTTGTGTCCGTTTCCATAGTGACTCGTCGATGCGTTGCTCTGTTGAAAATGTCTTGAGTCTTAACCAGGAACATACTCTGAGTTGAATGAACTTACTCCCAGACACGTTTTTGGAGCCACATACCTCGAGTAAGCAAGGTTTGGGGTTAATCAACCGAAAGTTCAGGGTTTAGCTGACGGTAAGTTAACCGTGCTTTCTGGAATACACCCCTGATCCTCAATTTTCTCTGTCAACTCAGGCTTGATCCTGAGTTAATGGATCACGTGCACATAAATGTGTGACATCAGTAATGAGCAGCCAATCACATGCTTTGAAACTGTGATTCCCTTCTCGTGAGAGAGTCAGTGCTATTCACTACAAAAGATTAAAAGATTGACAATATGAAGAAATTAAACACATTTACACAGCAAGATGAAATGATCTATCCATGAAAGAGGAAAACTTAAAGAAAACATCTTGCCATATAAGTGCAAGTAAAAGTTGTAAAGTTAGTTTATAGAGTTGATCATATTTATAGGTATAAAAACACTTAAAATCTAAGCTCATATATAGTCATTTTTAAAGCTATTGATTCTACAACTTATTTATATTGCATATTATCTATATATTCATAGTAATTATTAAATTACATTTTAAAGTAATATTAAACTAATCTGGCTTGTGTAAAGGATTAAGGGTAAAATAATTATATAAATAATATAAAATAATTATAAAAAATAATCATCCATAAAAATCAGATGATTTTATCTTTAAAAATGTTTGACTATGTAGCGTCCATTGATTTGGAGTAATAGAAACTGGAGGAGTGGCTTTATTGCCTCAGAGATGTGTCACTTTGCTTGAAGCTGAATGGTCAAATTTCGGTTTGAGATTTCTAAACCAGAACTTAACCTGCCCCGAAGCAGGTTAGCTGGGAGCATAATTTACTATGGCCATGAACACTGCTAAAAGCCAAACCACTTTCATTGTACCTAAAACCCAGAGTTGGCGCAAACTAAACTGAAACTTACCTGGCTAGCCAACTAAACTGGCTTCATAGTACAGGCCCCAGATCACCTTGTCAGGGTTTATTCTGTGATAACAACCGGCTGGATGTACATTATCCCTTACATAAAGTAAATGTAAAGTAATGTGACTTGTTGCTTGTCAAAGTAAAAACACAAGAGACGGATACATTGATCATGTGATGCTGGAAGGATGTGATCTGAAGCTGGAATCTGCACTGATTTTACCAGCATTTTCCTACAATCTGACAAATCTATTTTCACATTGAAATGATTCACTACTACTGATGTGATTAATAAAGCAGGTATTGTTGTATAAAGCTGTGACAGCTTGCTTTTGTTCTCTTTCCTCTTGTGTGTTAAACATTTGAATCAACTTAACATTTCATTCTGACACAAATCCTTGGGTGCTGCCACAAATCCTGTCCATGGACTTCCATCCGATTGCCACCTGAGGTCACCGTTACTGATTGCATTGACTATCACACTACACATACACGTCACCCTGGACTACATTTCCCATGCTCCATTGCACTAATCACAAGCTCACCTGAAACCACACACACTACATAAGCCACACTCAAACCATTACAGACTGCCGAGTATTGTTTGCATTTATCTCTCTTCTAGTGATAACAACATTACGGAGCCAGTTTTCAGTCATAGTTTCCAGTTCTTGTTCCTAGTTCTAGTCTTAGTTTAGTCACGTCGTGTTGCCTGATTGCCTGTTTCTTGATCACCTGCCTGTCTTGGATTATTTTCTTGTTTTGTCGTTTGGACTCTGTTTGCCCCTTGCCTGGATTATTGTATGTTTTGGATTACCCATTTGCCTCGCTCCCTGGATTACATTTGCCGTCTTTTGAACCACGCCTGTATATGGATTGCTCTGTCTTGCCTTGTCTATATCTGTTTGCTGGTGTCTGACCCAAGCCTGTTTTAACCATGTTTGAAAATAAGCTTTGCAGATGGATCCGCACGTCTCTTGTCTCGTTCGCCCCGTTACAGAATACTCGGCCACACAGGAATCCAGCAGCTGACGCCGCACTCACTCGTGTAATGGCAGCCACACTAGAGAACGCTCACAAAATGGTGCCAACAGCGGAGCCTGATCGCTAAATGGCGGACACAACAGCGCACCGTTATGTCACAGCTGCCAATCTTGAATCATGTCAAGCCACAGTTGATCTTCATGAGTCTAGTCAAGTCACAGTTGATCGTCATGAGTCAAGTCAAGTCACAGCTGATTGTCTAGAGTCTCGTCCCGTCTCAGCTGTTCGTCCAGAGTCTCGTCACGTCTCAGATGATCTTCATGAGTCAAGTAAAATCTCAGCTGATCTGCCAGAGCCTTATCACGTCACAGTTGATCTGCCAGAGCCTCATCACGTCTCAGCTGATCTTCTAGAGTCTCGCCACGTCTCAGCTGTTCGTTCAGATTCTCGTCACGTCTCAGCTATTCGTCCAGAGTCACGTCACATCACAGCTGATCATCCAGAGTCACGTCACATCACAGCTGATCATCCAGTGTCTTGTCACATCCTGTCTGTTGCACCCAGATTATCAAGGTCAGTCCTTCGGTATCCCAGTCTGGTATCCAGTGTGAGGGATGCATCTCTGGTGTCTGCACGTGCAGCTGGTATCCCCAAACCAACTCACTCTAGCCCTCCTGTTTCTGAACTGATTCCCCTGTCTGAAACGCTTCCCAGGATGGGGATTGCTTTTTGGTGTGTTTGGGCTGCATACACCACTGCAGAACCTCCTGAGGTGGCTGCGCTCGCTTCAGCTCCTTGTATGGTGGTGGCGCCTAGCAATACACTTTCAGCCCGTCATGTCACGGTCGAAGGAACCACAGATGAAGACTGTGCCTGTCCTGTTAAGGAGGATGTTAATGAACTCTACCCGTTTCCTGATGTTACTACTGTAGAACTTCCAGAGGTAGCAGCATCTGCTGCAGAACCTCCAGAGGTGTCAGTGGTATCCTCTTATGAACTCTCATCCTGTCCTGTTCCAGCCAAGAAGGCTATCTGTGAACCCTCTGCCTGTCCTGTCATGGCTATGGAGGTCGACTATGATCCCTTTTCCTCTCCTGTAACGGCTATGGAGGCAGTCTGTGAACTCTCTGCCAGTCCGGTAATGGCTATGGAAGCCGTTTGTGATCTCTCTGCCTGTCCTGTCACAGCTATGGAGGCCGTCTGTGAATCCTCTGTTTGTCCTGTCACAGCTATGGAGGCAGTTTATGAACTCTTGTCTTGTACTGAACCAGCCATGGAGTCCAATCATGAACTTTCGCCTAGTCATATCACTGGCAATGAACTCTTGCAGAAGTCTAGTTTTGAGCCATATGTCTGTTCTGTTTTGACCAATGAGCCTGATTTTGAACTGTCTGTCCATTCAGTGGTCACCAGGGAGACTATTGATGAACTTTTTGTGTTCCCTGCCTAGGTCCTTGAGACCGTAAATGCACTGTCTGTCTCCTGTGTTTCAGTTTTCCCTAGGTCCCAGTCCCTGCCAAGGGTTCCTGATCACTCTGGTCCGCCGTGGTTTTATGCCGACATGCTCTGGTGGGCCAAAGCTCTGTCTGCTCCACCGTGTGGTCTTCGGCAAAGCTATGCTGGTCTTCTGCTCCGTCTACTCCAGCTTGGTGGTCTTCTACTTTCTCTGCTCCTCCGTGGTGGTCTTCTGCTCTGTCTGCTCCTCTGTGGAGGTTTCCTAGTCCATCTGCTCCTCTGTGGTGGTCTCATGCTCCGTCTGCTCCTCCGTGGTGGTCTTCTGTTCCATCTGCTCCTCCATGGTGGTCTACTCCTCCGACTGCCCCGCCGAGGTGGTCCTCTGCTCTGTCTGTTCCGCCGGCTTCACCCTGGTTCTCTGTTCTGCCCTGGTTCCCTGCTCCGCCCTGGATTTCTGCTTCGCCGGTTACGCCTGAGTGCCCTGCTCTGCTGGCTCTGCCTCAGTCCCTGGTCTCTCCACTTCCACATGGACCTGGCCCTCTGTCCCTCCCCCTGTTCCGCTCCACCACCCTCCTGGATTATCTTGAGATAGGAACATCTGGAAACAGCTCCTTGTGGGGCTATGTCATGAATCCTGTCCATGGACTTCCGTCCGATTGCTACCAGAGGTCACCCTTTTTCGATTACATTGATTCTCACACTACGCAAACTGTTACACGTCACCCTGGACTACATTTCCCATGCTCCATTGCACTAATCACAAGCTCACCTGAAACCAATCACACACACTACATAAGCCACACTCAAACCATTACAGACTGCCGAGTATTGCTTGCATGTATCTCTCTTCTAGTGATAGCAACATTATGGAGCCAGTTTTCAGTCATAGTTTGCAGTTCTTGTTCCTAGTTCTAGTCTTAGTTTAGTCACGTCGTATTGCCTGTTTCTTGATCACCTGCCTGTCTTGGACTATTCTCTTGTTTTGTTGTTTGGACTCTGTTTGCCCCTTGCCTGGATTATTGCATGTTTTGGATTACCCGTTTGCCTCGCTCCCTGGATTATGTTTGCCGTCGTTTCACCCATGCCTGTATATGGATTACTCTTTGTCTTGCCTTGTCTTTATCTGTTTGCTGGTGTCTGACCCAAGCCTGTTTTGACCATGTTTAAAAATAAAGCTTTGCAGATGGATCCGCATGTCTCTCGTCTCGTTCGCCCCGTTACATGTGCAATAAAGCCTGGTGATAATTTGATCATCTTTTTTTACAAATATTTGAAAGTATATATTTGTTTACATATCAGAGATATTTGAAGATCTCTTTAATATAACAAAGTGATGTTTACTTACCTCAGATTGCAGTTTGAGTCTCGTAGTACATCTATGAGTTGCTGCTTTGAGTCTCTTGTCATATTATTTCTCAGATCAAGCTCTTTTAAAAAATGCAGTGCTTTTGTGTTTGTCAAAGACTGAGTTAAAGAAGAAACATCTGTAATGCCACAGTCCTTTAGACTAGATAGAGACAAACAGAGGAAGAGAGATAATCTCACAAACACATGATTAAGGTGAAGAATTTACAGAAATATAATTTGAACTCAGACTCATCAGGAGATTTTGAGTATAAAGTGTTTTTGTTTAAACTGCTGAAGTGATTTTAAACATTTTGATTCTTGTATGTGAATGTTACTGACCTCAATCTCTCCAGTTTACAGTGTGAATCCTTCAGTACATCACATAAGTGATTCAATCCTGTGGTTTTTATTTTATTCACACTGAGGTCCAGTTCTCTCAGGTGTGATGGGTTTGATTTCAGAGCTGAAGTCAGGATGAGACACTGTTTCTCTATAATACTGCATCCACACAGACTGAAGACAAAGAGAAAACAACAATCACTCGGATCTATGACAATAATCTTATTGAGAAGCTACAGTAGGTGTAGATCATTGCAATAAGTGATTTTTACAGAAATACAATATGATTTGTTCATTCTAACATGCTGTAATCTGAAAGTGTCAGGTTCTTTAAGAATGTAAGGCTCATCTTCACTCATTGTGTGTTTGCTGTGAACACAGGAGTTATTGTTGATTTGATGTGATGTGTTTGTGACATGAGCTCTGTTAATAAAAGTATCATAAGTTTCACATGTGGTGGGTTACTGTCTTACATTATGAAACTCTCAACAGTAGCAGGGTTCCCACTCTTTGTCAGAGTTCATTTTCCATGACTTTTCTATGACATTTCCAGGACATTTCAAATTTCATTACGATGGGAATAAAAGACATGGATCACAGATTCATGGCCTAAAGTAATATATTTCTCTCTCCAGATCTCTTTAAAAAAACATACACATTATGGCTATGACTTAACTATAAAATCAAAAATGCACCAAATATGCACACACACTGAACATCTGATGTTAAACTCTTCACTTTATTATGATGAAATTACAACGACTGCGTAGGCTGTTCTCATTAAGTTTTCCCTTCTGTCTTTCCCCAACTGGAGTCTTAATAAAATAAAATAAAATAAAATACAATTTTGAAAAATTTTATTTTCTCCTTCAGTAATTCTGTTTGTTAACATCAGGGGTGTATTCCAGAAAGCAAGGTTAACTTACTGTCAGCTAAACCCTGAACTCTCGGTTGATTAACCCAAACCTTGCTTACTCGAGGTATGTTGGTTCCAAAAACGCGTCCGGGAGTAAGTTAATTCAACCCAGAGTAAATTCCTGGTTAACACGCAAGACATTCTCAACACAGCGATGAATCGACGAGTCACTATCGAAACGGACGCTAAGAAAAAGCATGCCATACTGCTTCTTTCTTCTTTTGTTCAAAGGCCATTTGCATACTTGGTTCATATCGCCACCTAACTGGTGGTTGTGCAGTCATTTTTCTTTTTTTTTCTGTTTAATCTTTAATAAGAATTATTTAATAAGATTTGCATTGATTGTATGATGTTTACAGAACAAGCGGGAACCCAGTGTGCCTGTAGCTTTCTCAATTTCTGTTTTATAACGTGATATAAAGTCTAAGGCCTTCTCGAGCAGTACGGCTGACCCATCTAATCTGTGGCCTATTATGCATCAAACTAAGATTGCTGTAGCAACACAAATTAGTGCCATCAAGTTAGCATTTTTAACCATTCGTTCACTAAAAAAATTAATCCTTTCTGATCAGTGACTTAATAACCACAAACAACCTGGATTGTATGTTTCAGTGCAACAGTCCTCAATGAAACAGCCCTTCCTAACTTTACTTTCATGAGTGTTTGCAGGACTGTTCGGAGAGGTGGAGGTGTAGTTGCTCTATTTAAAGATGTCTATCAATGCAAGCAAGTGTCATTTGGTCAGTACTTGTCTTTTGAATATCTAGGGATTGTGTTGAAAGGTGCTCCACGCATTCTGTTTATTATTATTTACAGGCCTCCAAAATACTCTCCAGCCTTTGTTGAAGAGTTCACAGAACTGTTATCAATGATTTCCTCAGAGTTTGACTGTTTTGCTATTGCAGGGAATTTTAATATTCACATAGATAATGCAGAAAACAAAACTACAAAAGAAATTATAACCGTTTTAAACACGTTTGACCTGATTCAGCATGTGCATGAACCCACACACAATCGTGGACATACTCTAGATTTAATCATCAGTAGAGGTCTAAACATTTCACCCATTGTTATTAAGGACGTAGCACTATCTGATCACTTCTGTATTTTCTTTAATATATTGATCTCTGTGCAGGACTGTTAGGAGAGGTGGAGGTGTAGCTTCTCTATTTAAAGATGTCTATCAATGCAAGCAAGTGTCATTTGGTCAGTACTTGTCTTTTGAATATCTAGGGATTGTACTGAAAGGTGCTCCATGCATTCTGCTTATTATTATTTACAGGCCTCCAAAATACTCTCCAGCCTTTGGTGAAGAGTTCACAGAACTGTTATCAATGATTTCCTCAGAGTTTGACTGTTTTGCGATTGCAGGGGATTTTAATATTCACATAGATAAAGCAGAAATCAAAACTATTAAAGAAATTATAACTGTTTTAAACACGTTTGACCTGGTTCAGCATGTGCATGGACCCACACACAATCGTGGAAACACTCTAGATTTACTCATCAGTAGAGGTCTAAACATTTCGCCAATTGTTATTAAGGATGTAGCACTATCTGATCACTTCTGTATTTTCTTTGATATATTGATCTCTGTTACGACTGATTCTAGATCGGTCTCTGTCAGAAAGAGATTTATATGGAGGCTATATCTTTAACACCAAGCATTTCTGCAGACTCTGTTGATCTTCTCCTTGATTCCTTTAACTCAAAAGTTAAGAATGTTATTGATGATATTGCTCCTGTGAAATTGATAGCAACATTTTGGAAGAAATGGTACAGCACCTTCCTTAAATTGTCAACCTGCTATCTTGACACACTTCCCACATATTTTTTTTCAAAAGGGTGCTTAACTGTTTGGAAGCAGATCTCTTAGAAGTGGTGAACGCCTCACTTCTTTCTGGGACTTTTCCAAACTCCCTGAAAACTGCAGTTGTTAAGCCCCTTCTGAAAAAAAGCAATCTTGATAACACCATATTGAGCAACTATAGACCAATATCAAATCTTCCTTTTATAGGCAAGATTATTGAAAAGGTAGTTTTTAATCAGCTGAACAACTACTTAAACTCAAACAGATACCTGGACAATTTTCGATCGGGTTAGCTTGAATCTGAAGTTGTAGATTCCAGCTAATCCTGCTGAAGACGAAGGCAGGGCGGAGCCTACCCCCGCATGGACGGGGCCAACCTGGTGGTGGTGGGGAGGATGGAGGGAAACTACAATGGCGGTATCTGCAAACACAATGAAGGGTGAGTAGAAGGCTTTTATATCCTCGTGTTGAGTGCTGATTGGCTAGATCTAATTGTAATATGTGACATGGCATTAAGTCTTCCTAGTAGAACTTGCGCTGACGCTTCCATTTCTACCAAAAAGACTCAGGAGGTGAAGATAAAACTTTAAAGTATTTATTCACAGAACAAAAACAGAGAACAGAATTATTTTGGCGTAGGCCCCATCCGTAGCTTGAATCTGAAGTTGTAGATTCTAGCTAATCCTGCCGAAGACGAAGGCAGGGCGGAGCCTACCCCAAAAAGAAATTAAAGAATGAAATACCCACCAGACGAAGTATTTCTTAGAAGATCCTAGAACATATGGACAAAAGAAAAGAAAAGATAAGATGTTTAATTGTCATAATTAAGGTGAGTATAAAGCATAAAAATTTTCTCAAATTATAACTAAAGTATTAGCTTATAGTGTAGATGAGATGACCACAGAGGCTTCAGAGACAGTGAGGCTGCTATAGGCCAGATAGTGATAAAGGCCACAATAGGCCAGATAATGATAGAGGCCACGATAGGCCGGATGATGATAGAGGCCACGATAGGCCACGCAGAGATAGAGGCCACGATAGGCCGCAGGAGGAAAGGCCCCGATAGGCCACAGGAGGAAAGGCCCCGATAGGCCACAGGAGGAAAGGCCCTGATAGGCCACTGAGGGAGAGGCCTTGATAGGCCGGAGTGAGAAAGGCCATTATAGGCCACAGAAAGAAATACCTCAGAAGGGTACAGAGGGGAAACCTGAGAAAGACAGGCCGCAGAAGGAAATGCCGCAAAGATAGGCAATGGAGGGGAAGGCCGGAAAGACAGGCAGTAGAAAGAAGGTCACAAAAGACAGGCCACAGAAAGAAAGGCTAAATTAAGCCGCAGATAATAAAACATAGAGGTAGGTAGGAGTGATATGACCAGGTATTTCACCACCACCAGTAATTGCATATAGATTACCTTGAGGACGGCTTGAAATTATTTGCTGAGCCTTTGAGATGGTTTGTTGTCCAGGTCTAATGTAAGATTCAAAAGCGAAGGATGACCATCTGCCCAGTAACTTGATTGCTGATGTTGGAACTCCGCGTTCAGCAGCAGTTGTGGCTGCCCCGATCCTAAAGGAATGGCCGGTGTATTGAAGTGGTGACAGGCCGCCGTTTTCTAAAACAGTGGCTAAATGAGAGTTGAACCAGGCCTTAGTAATGGGTGCTCCGTTAGGTAAAATAAATAAAGGAGAGTGAAAAGAAGTGCGGAGACGAATTTTAAGATATCTAATTATGGAGAAATAAGGGCAGAACTGGGAATCCTTTTTATATAGAGACAATGTGACGCCTGATCCTATCGAGTCATTCTTGGAGTGCTTGAGGAAAATGGTAAAGAAATTAGGTGAAAAATTAACATCTGAAAGAGACAAATCTTGTGAAGATTCAAAAGGCTTAGTTTCAGACGTAAATTCCCCTGGACACATGAAGCCGTAGAAAGCTGTTAAAAACAAATCTTCTAAAAGAACGTTAATGTAGCCAGTAAATGAACCATTACGTAGGGATAAGATTAGCCGTTGTAGAACCGAGAAAGTAATGGGTAGGCGTTTATCATGAGTTCTGACCGATGATTTAGCTATGCCTTTAAGGAGCAAACGCACAGATGGGATGGAGAAAAGACTTGGATAATCGGGATTATGATATCTGGCAAAAAATTGAATGCTTGCAAGCAGTTTTCGAATAGAAGTTATCTTTAAATTTCGAGTTTCATAGTTGTAAACTAGAAACGAACAGACAGTTGTAATTAGAATAGGGAAAACAGGTTTCCGAAACGAGAGACAAAATGTCACGAACAGAAACCAAGCAGATGTATAAGCTTTGAGAGTAGAAGGAGCAACACCTTTAGTGATATATTGTCTGGCCGAATTTAGAAGATCATTAAAGGAAACATCTAATTTAGCATGATTTCTGAAAGGCTTGGGCAGGGAGTTGGATCCTGCTTGGCTGATGGGCATAGATGTCTAAAAGCCTGAAAACGAAAACGAGAGAGTGCATCAGCTATCGTTTTATAGTGACCAGGAATATGAATAGCTTTGAAGATAAAATTGTGAATAACTGACTGCCAGGTCAGTCTCCTCAGAATCGGCATAATCAACGGCAATTAGATCTACCTTTGTTGATAATGGCGACCGTGGCTTCATTATCGCAATACATAATTATATGCTTACGGGACCACGCTGCACCCCAAAGAGAACTGGCTTCCGCGATAGGATAGATTTCATGAAGAGCTGACGAGACGGAACCTGAAGCTAGTTTAGGAAAATCGATCGGCCAGGTTTCAGCGAACCATTGCCCTTGAATAAAACCCCCAAAACCAATAGAGGGTGCAGCGTCTGTGAAAAGTTCTAATTCGTTAGATGATTCTGAAACATCATTATAGAAAAAAGAGATGCCGTTCCAATTATTAAGCAGAAGAGTCCAGAATTTGAGGTCAGACAAGTACCCTTCGTCTAAATGGATCAAATAGTGTAGATTAGTTACGGAATGAGCTAAGGTTAACATATGAGAGATAAAAGATCTGCCTTGGGGAATTATGCTCATAGCGTAGTTTAGATGATGAGCAGAGAAAGCATTTTCCGTTTTGATACGGTACGTAGAGATATAAAAGTCTCCATAACCGATCTAATTCTGAGGAGTTTTTCGTTTGGGAGAGAAGCTTGCATTTTGACCGTATCTAGTGAAATACCCAGGAATTCGAGAGAAGTTGATGGACCCAGTGTTTTTTCTTTAGACAGGGGTACGCCAACGTCGCTAAAGTGCGTCACTGTGTAAAGTGCTAAATTGTTAAGTGTGTCAAGGACTTGAGTTTGAGATGAAGGAGAATCGATAAGCAAAAAATCGTCCAGCAAGTGCAAGATGAAAAGAAGCTTACAGACATTCAACAGGATCCAGCACAGCGCTTCTGAGGGACAGTTAAACAATTTTGGACTACTCCGGCATCCGAAGGTGAGTCTGACTGCGAAGTAGAATTTGGAATTCCATTTGACGCCAAAAAGAGCCCAATCAGAAGGATGAATTGGTATGATTTTGAAAGCGTCCGTAATATCGGCTTTGGCTAGCCAAGCACCTTGGTCAGCTAACTTAATTAAACGGATAGCGTTGTCGACTGAAGCATAATGCAGAGAAAAAGGTTCTGAAGGGATACATTCATTAACGCTTGCTGTGAAATTGGAATGGGGAGAAGACATGTCGAATATTAGCAGTTTTTTCCCTGAATATTTGCAGGTGGCGACTCCGAGCGAATTAACCCGAAAAGGACTAAATGGAGG
>NW_015638028.1:13282-29345 GCF_001515625.1 Sinocyclocheilus rhinocerous | reverse complement strand
AGCGTCACTTCTCCATCACATTTTCATTACAGATATTTAATTATAAAGATTTTTGTCTTCTTTATAGGACAGTTAGAGGTCAGACAGGACAATGTGAGGAGAGAGAAGGTGAATGGGACATAAAACAGATCAGACTCAAACTTACAGTTGTGTTAAAAAAAATAGCAGTACAACATCAGTAACCTTAGGAACCACTGTTATTAGTAGTAGTTGTAACGGGTCGAACGAGACGTGAGACATGCGGATCACGAGAGACGTGCGGATCCATTTGCAAAGCTTTATTCATTAGAATGGTCAGAAACAGGCGAGGGTCAGACAATGGCAACAGGTATATTGAGGGCAAGACACAAGAGTAGTCCAGTAAACGGGCGTGGTCGATCTCCGGCGAACGTAATCCTGAGGGCGAGGCAAACGGGGAATCCACAAGACGAGCTTGAGTCCAGGCGAGGTGCAAACACAGTCCGAAACAGCAAGGCAAAGGGTAATTCCAAAACAGGCTATAAACTTCAGGGCGGCAGAGATCAGACAAAACGAGATAACAGGCAAGGATCAAGAAACGTGTAAACAGACTAAGAACAAGACTATACTAGATTCAGGAACTTGGAATGGCTCCGTAAAGTAGCTATCACTAGATGAGCGCTAAACATTACTCAGCGACTTGAACAGGATCTGAGTGGGTGTTATATAGTGTGTGTGATTGGTTTCAGGTGAACGTGTTATTAGTGAAATGGCTGCTGGGAAATGTAGTCCGGGGTGACATGTGAAAGTCTGTTTTGTGAGAGAGTCACTAAAATAGAAGAGCGACATCTGGTGGCAATTGGACGGAAGTCCATGAACCGGATTCGTGACAGTAGTGATATTTCTGCATTGTAAATAATTTACTTGAAGTAGAAGTGTAATAGAAAAACAAGAGACCCAACCGGCAGGACATGCATGCTGCTTGTTCTGAGTAATTGAAACACCTAAAATAGGTGTTTCAACGAGACACCGACCCCAAAAACACACAAGTAAGTGAGAAACATCTTGGTTCCAAACAAAAAGGACTGAGGTAATTGAGTGGCCAGTTCAATCCCATGAGCTCAACCCAATTTAAAACTTGTTGGGTGACATTAAAAATGCAGTTTCTGAAGCAAAACCCAAAATTTCACAGGAACTGTTGAATTTAGTTCGTTCATCCTGGGCTGAAATATCCGTTTCTAGGTGCCAGAAATTGGTTGACAATTATCAAAAACAATGGTTATGCAACTAAATATTAGTTCAGTAATATAACTGAAGTTTAAAAAAAAAATTTGTTTATAAGTGTTTGAGTATGAAGGGAAAAATGTTGATGCTGCTATTTTTTTAACAGTTTAATATTCATTTTATTACAAGAATAACACAGATTTTATCAAATCTCTTAATACTTTGATTTAGAATTGAATGTGTAATGTTTCCACTATATTTGAAATATGGAAATAAAAACTATTAAAAATATTTGCACTTTATTCACTTTCATTAATGCACTGCTATTTATTTGAACACAACTGTATATCTCCATGAGCACAACAGATTTATACTGTATATCCTGATCATATGTTCAACCCTCTGTGCCACGACTCATTTAATGACAAATTAGTTTTTCCCGATTGCTAACACACTACTGTATAGTTAAGTTTCCAGTCTAATTTCCCAAAATTCAGTTCTCAAAACTTTAAACACAATTCGCATGTTTCACATGTTCCAATTTTCTCAATGTTTTCTGCAGAACTTAACCCCATTTTGCACAGGTTTAACCATGTTCTAATTCAGAAAACACAAATACATAATATAATTAACTCAAGCCATCACAAGCTCAACAAAATCATCACACAATTATCTATGTGTAAACACTAAGTAACAAAACTGCTGACATATTGTATCAATCAGAAACAAGTGATAGATGCTTTGGAAAATGGACCCTAACAATGGCGAAAGAGCTGAAAGAGGTGGGAGAAAGAGAGGAAGAGGAAGGGGCCAAAGAACATTTGTTCCTGATTAAATAAAAACAACATTAGTTGACCATGTTCTCGTTCATGGGATGACCATGAGGGAAGCTAGCCAATGAGTCCAGTCGAATGTGAGCCATTTCAAGGTTGCATCTATAATTCTAAAGTATAGAGAAGAAAACAGTGACCTGAAAATTTGCCATATAAAGAAATCTACAGAGTGTTTATACTGCTTACATACAATTAAAATTTAGATGAGAAAACCTTTGTTGTTCTTCTGTGTGCAATACACATTGTATCACATGCTGTACACCCATAAACTGATAACTGTCAAACTCAGTGTTGGGGGTAACATATTAACAAGAGTTACATAATCAGATTAATTTTTCAAGTACCTAGTAAAGTAACGCATACATTTTTTAAGTTACAAGAAAATATGTATGCCAAATAAATATAAATACCAAGGAGTAGAGATGAGTTTGAGAATATATTTAAAAGCAGAAAGTATTTGGGCCTGTCTAACATAGAGATGCAAATTATTCCAGAGTTTTGGGGCTGCCACTGAAAAGCCCCCCTAGTTTTCAAACTTGTTCGAGGAACAACCAAAAGTAAATGCTCAGCACACCTAAGTGCCCTTGACGGAGTATGTAACTGTATTAAATCAGAAAGGTATCTTGGGGCTGGTCCATTTAGCGATTTAAACACTAAAACCAAAATCTTAAAATCAATTCTAAAATGAACAAGAAGCCAGTGAAGAGAGGCCAGTATTGATGTAATATGTTTTGGTTTGCGCATGTAACAAAACAGAATGTAGTCCAGACATTCCCAGAATATTGGTTATCCCCCTATGAGATTATTTCTTTAGTAGGAGTCAGTGATACAACAGTTCTAGTACACGTGCTATACTTTCACACGCCACACACAACATTTATCTCCTTTTCTATGCAGTGTGTTTGGAGCAGACATCATTGTGCACCATGATTTTCTACCACCATTACTGTTCATCAACAGGAATCTGTACTTTCACTGAAGGAATCTAACCTTTAACCATGGAAACAATCTACTTTGTAAGTGTTTTCTTCTGTAATGTTATGGTTACTACTTTGTCATTAAAACTGTAAAATTTGAAATTAATCATGCTCTTGTTTTAATTTAACTTATCAACTGATCTGTATTTGCTGGAACTCTAATTTAATTAACATTCTAACTAAGACTATTTTTTTTTCTATTTAATTCAGCAGTTTACCCATCTGCAACGCTAGGCTGACCTAGAGCATGGTATTATGGTATGGTGTATATGTAAAGCATTTTTTTTTAAATTTCCTATTTCTCAAAGGATATTACTCTTTTGCAGTCTGGTTGCGAAGGAGTCTCCGCGCCACTCTCTTCAGCATCATCTGTTTCTCTGACCTCTCCTCTAGATGATGACACATCATCTTCTCCCCGTCCTGCTCCTTGCTTATCTTCCTCCTCAGGATCTGCAACGTTCAGCATCACTGTGTCCTCTGGATGAGGTTCTAGAGGTTCTTACTGTAGACACCTACTGTCATGTCATTTCGACTCTCTCTGTTGATTGGCACTCCAACCAGCCTTTTCAAATCATCTTCACCATCTGAACTGACACAGTGCATTTGATTTTGCTGTGTTGATGTTTTTCCAACCTTGCATTTTTTATTTTTCTCTATTTCAGGTCTCCCAGGTAGGTGTTCCTTTTCTACAGGTAAGTAGTCACACGGTAGCAAAAGGTTTCTGTGCAGTATTCTTGTTTTTCCTTTCCCATTTTCAGGTCAAATTTCATATACTGGACTGTCCTGGTATTTCCTCTGAGTGACAATGTAAACTTGCTCTTCACAGAATGGTCTGAGCTTTCCGGGTCTGCCTTTCTCTTTTAAGTTATGGACAAGTACCAGGGAACAATTCAGCTCCGCACACTTTCTTGTCATACAAAGCTTTTCCTCTTTCCTTCTCTCTGTGTGACACTCTTGAGGCCAACTTGTAAGCTACCATCATTCTCTTCCTCCAGCCCTCAGCATAGTCATGGGAAGAGGAGATTTGGTCCTTCGCTGGTACACCAAACATAATATCATTGGGCAATCTGGGCATACGGCCGAACAGGAGATAATAGGGTGCAAACCCCGTCATCTCATATCTTGTACAGTAAGCATTCACAACTTTTGGAAGTGATGTCTTCCAGTCGGCTTTGGCGGTCTCTGGCAAGCAGGGGCGCAACTGCACATTTGACGAAGGGTATGCAAGATCAGTGTTGGCGCCCCCCTCTATTCTAGCCCCTAACACTAACTCCCACAGAAAACATTCTGTACGTCAATGACCAAAAGACCATTAACTAGCTTGTGTATGGAAGGATACAAACTCATCATGGGTGGAAAAAAAAGTGACAAAGGTCTGAACCCCCTCCCCCATTTTCAATGCCAAAAAGGCCAGGATCTACTGTTGAGGCCAGACAGTAGAATACTTCTGTTTAAATATATTTTTTTCAAACACATGTAATATTGCTCACTTTTTAGTTAGGTAATTTGAAGGATTTACAATATTTTTTATTATTATTATTACTCATTTGCCTCAAGGTTATTCATATTTTTGTAAATTTTTATATAAAATGAGAACACTATGTAAAATTCACTTTAAAGAACATCTGCATTTCTTCATGTTTACTTATAAAGATAATTCATGGAAAATGTGTCATGCTTAAAGGGTTAGTTCACCCCAAAATGAAAATTATGTCATTAATTACTCACCGTCATGTCGTTCCAAACCCGTAAGACCTTTGTAAGGGAAACAGGTCAATTTAGCTCAAAGGGAATCATTTAAGATTTTAAAGGGAATTTGGACAGAATCGCTGTTTTACGGCTGATCACTGAGACGGCCAGCGATTCATTGAACGAGCCGTATGACATCGTTAGGCAAACTTAACTCGAAACACGAAACTCTCAACGGAAAATAAAATAAACTAAAGTAAAGAAATAGATGTAAAGTTTGATGAGACTAGGTGGCGTTTCTCCTCATGGCTTTGGAGGGGCTGGCGTGTAAGCCAGAGCACGCTCAAAAACTAAAGAAGCATGATAAAAAAAAACATAGCTCACAGCTATGACTAAAAAGAAGAGAGTAAAACAAAGAGCGAGACGAGCCAGACGAGCTAAGATTTGATGGTGTCCTGAGTATTTAAACTGGGCTTTTGGACACCTCCCAAATGGTGTTTTGACCAATTAGATGTCGTCTTTGCTCGGGGTGTTGTATATTTCTCCTCGCAATTCATAAATCAAATGTTATCTTATCAGTCACATGGTCCGAGTTTTTCCCGCTCTTGCAGAGTATAATTTTGGACATGATTTCTATAACAAGAATATGATACATTTGACAAAGAATTGATTGGAAGAAACGTTTCAAGCAAGAAGATTCAAACACACACATACTAAACATGAATGTGATCCTATAAACTATTCAATAGTTATTAAAAAGACATACACAATAAATGATTAAGACCTGATAAGTCACATGTGGGTTACATACATGATATGAAGTTATGCCAGAGGGAGAAACGCAGGGCCCAGACTCATGACAAGAGCTCTCCGATTTCATCAAAAATATCTTAATTTGTGTTCCGAAGATGAACGAAGATCTTATGGGTTTGGAACGACATGAGGGTGAGTAATTAATGACAGTATTTTAATTTTTGGGTCCTTTTAAGTGGACGATTTCTGCCACTTCATAAAAAAACAAAGTGAAATGAATGTCATGATATTCCCACTATAACCACTACATGGCAGCAGATGATCATTCATTGTCTCATTTACCATTTCCACTCCGTAATATAGCTCTTTTCACATGTTTTGCTTTTGGATTTATATTTAGACATTATAAAATCACTATTATAACGTTTAAAATATATATTTTTTTGTCAAAGTTCAACATTGTTTTGTACTGAAGTATGAAGTAGCAAGTTTTCTACGTGAATCACACAAATGACCTATTTTAAATTTAAAACGAAATTTAAATTTTTAAACGAAAGGTGGCTAGTTTGTATCCTTGTTAACAATCTTCTCAGTTTCTCTCAAATGTAAATCAAACACCCATTCACAAACATATCGTGACTTCACTTTTTGAGCAATAGAGATACGCAGAAATGAACTGATATTAACGTTAATCATGTATTGCCCTCTTAGGCAACAACGTCAAATGTTGAATGACTTCATGACTTACAATTAAAAAAAATAATAATATTAGCTTACCATTTTCTGTTAGTTCACTTGTACATTGCTGTATTTTAATGCATTGTTTTTCTTTTCCCCTTTGTCTTTCATGTTCTGCGCCCCAGAGTGTTTCTCTCCTCTATTCATTTTTGTCATGTGACTCTGTCTGTGACGGTAATGTGTCAAAGGGTGAGCGGTTGATATTGTAGCCTACTTCGTTTATAAAAATAAAAAAATTTTGGAACTCATTAAAAAGGCTAAAAACCCTTGAATAAAAATGTTTCATTACATTATTTTTAACAACTAAGCGTTTGATTATTTATAATGTTTCATTAAAGAAGATTTTCACACAATGATTTAGGCAAAATTTTGCGCCACTGCTGGCAAGCTCCTAAGCATTGCGAGGAAATTCAATTAAACCGCTCAACTTGGCCATTCCCCTGCAGGTGATACGGTGTTGTAAGAGAGCCTTGCACACCACTGTACTCTTGAAGTTTTGTTGGGAATCCAAATTTCAAAACAAAGTCTCCGAACATTTTCTCTGCAGCTGTCTTGCCACTCTTGTTTCTGCACGCATATGCTTGAGCGAACCGTGTTAAGTGATCCATCACAACAAAATGTATTCATGACCTCCTTTACACTTCTCCAAATGTAAAAAATCAATAGAGACCAGCTCAAACAGATAAGTGATGGTGATATTGGTCAGAGGAGCTCAGTTCACCTTGTTTGGACGCTTGCTTCTCAGGCAACTGCAAACACGTGTGACATAGTGTTCCACTTCCCGTTGCATGTGGTGCCAATAAAATCGATCCCTGATCAAGTTCAGGACTCGTTCTGCCCTGTGATATTTTTTGGCAGGACCAGCTGGTGACAGGTTGCTGTTTTACGGAACAAGAGACCATGCTCATCCAAGTATATTCTGGCTTTCTCCCTCATCAGAGCCTCTTTGCCCTGGCTTCTGTTTATGGGTTGTGATTTTGATTTGAGACACATCAAGACTTATTTGATTTCAGCCATCTTTTCTCAGAACTTCCTTGAGGATCTCTGCAAGTGACATGATCAGCTCCTCCTCCTGTTCTCCAGACAGTGCTGACTTAATGGTAAGTGGACACAACCACGGGCCTCTCTCCTGATTTTGTACCATCACTGACTTCACTGAGTTATACTGACCATGACATCAGTGCACTTCTTCCGAGCAGGTTTCCATGTACTGTTCCATCAACAGCGACATGCGGTGGCATTTAGCTTAGCTGCTGACGTCACATATGTGGGAGGGTTATTATCTGTATACACAGTAAATGATGGTAAATAAGGTTGACATACCTCATCATGCAGTTCACTTAAGCACTCCTCCATGCTCCTTTGAAATTTGGCAGGTGCATTTGACAATCCGAAAAGGAATTCTATCACCATCTCCTTTGTTTTGTCCACACTGAGGGCAAGATTATGAAGTCTACACCATGCTGTAAGCTGCTCCACCTCCAACCTCTATGCAGACTCATCATTGTGACTTATGAGGCCCACTACTGTTGTATTGTCAGCATACTTGATAATATGGTTGATGCTTACTCTTGCAGTACAGTCATGGGTAAGCAAGCAGAACAACACTGGGCTCAAGAAGCAGCCTTGCGGAGAGCCTGTACTCACTGCCCACCTTGACTGTCTGCCGCCGCTGTGTCAAGAAGTTAAGAACCCAGATGCAGCTGCTTGTGTCCACCTCTAGCATCCTCAGCTTCTCCACCAACTGTTGTGGAATGATCATATTAAAAGCCGAACTGAAATCATTGAAGAGGATCCGGACACAGGTGTTCTTCCACTCTAAGTGTGACAGCATGAGACGGAGTGTAGTAGAAATGGCATCCTCCGTGGATCTGTTGAATCTATAAGCGAACTGTAGGGGGTCCAGATTAGCAGGAAGAAAGTTCTTAATGCTCAAAGCATTTCATTATTATTGGTGTAAGGGCCACAGGGCGAATTTCATTTAAGCAGGCTGGATTCGGCTTCTTTGGAACAGGAATGAAGATGGCACTTTTGAGGCAAGTATGCACTACTGCCTGACTGAGAGATATATTAAAAATGTCTGCGAAAACATCCTTCAGCTGCTCTGCGCAGTCCTTTATTTTTTATTTTTTAGCACACTTGAAGAAGGCAACAAGCATGTGATTTAGTTGGGTTCTTTTGATATTTAGCCAGCATTTTCCCGATCATTTACAGAATATGTAAAGACCAATCATCACTGCATTAGACACTATTACGAAGATTAACAAAACCGTTCTTGTGACCAAAAGTGAATCTGAAAAAGTGAAACGGCAGCAGAACTTAAATGTTTTAAATAAATAATAAACATATGGAGTAAATATTACAATGACGCTAAAGTTATTCTTGTGGTGTGTTTGTGTGTGTGTGTGTACTGGTATTCACTATGTTATAGGGACCAAATATCCCCTTGGGAAATTTTTGTTTCAGTGGGTTTCAACATGCATTTCACACACAAAACAATACCAATAGCGACAAAAACACTATATATAAAATAAAAAAAATTGCTTCTCCTCTGTGGCTATCCGGAGATCACAAAGAGCAAATTTCTGCAGCATTGTTGCAAATTTCTGCGCCTTGAGTGTGACTCAGACAGGCACGGTGAGTGCGTCGCTTGCCTGGGCCGCGCCCACGCTGAGGCTGCGGTTGCTGAGACAGACTGCTCTTACTGCGATAGCATAAGCCTCACCCTGCTTCGCTTGCAGATCACCTTCTTCAATGAAGATGGCCTCGCTCCTCCCACTCTAGTTTTTCTCCTGTCCCAGGAGCCTCGGAGGAAGAACCAGTGGAGTCACAGGCCTCAGCAACCAGGCTTGAGTGATCTATTGCCATCACAGGTCCAACGTGCTTCACTCTCCCCGCAGCAGTTCGATTCACCCGCATGCTTTACACATGAGGATCAAAGCCCCTCGTCTGCAGCAAGCGGTTTGATCTATTTTGGCGGATCATCACCAAGGCGGACTTGATGGAGATCAAGGATGCAGACAAAGTCACCTTCCTCGACTCCCCTGTCTCCCCCATGGGGTTATTTGGCCCTGCCATAGACGGTGTTGCATAGCGCTTTACTGCAAGTCATCGCAAGCTATGCGCCACCTCCTGCCTAAGAAATCCAGCTCGGCAGCTGGTTCAGGTCACCAGAAGGCTCCATCTTCCCCGCAGCCTGTGAAGCCTGCGCTGTCTCCAGCTCAGCCTCAGCCAAAATCAGAGCCTGGGCTCCGACAACACCTTCAGACAGCTAAAAGCTACCTCTTCTCTAAGCGCCAGGGACCCCACCTCAGAGTAGCATTGGACCCTGAGCCGCAGAAGCCGTCCTGATCTAGATGCAAAGAGAAAGAAGAGAGTGCCATGTCCCGCTGAGGCCGGACCGCCCTCAAAGAAGTCTCGTGCTCACTCTCTAGTTCCAGTTCCTTCCCTCTCAGCTCATGCCCGAGCAAATTACTGCTGTAATAACGGACCCACATACTCAAAAGAGCACTTCTCCTCTTCACAATACCAAAAATGTTAGCTCCCTGCCTTCGTGCAGCGCCCTGCCACTCGAAAAACTCAGACCACTTGCTGCCCAGTTCCTGGCTTGGGAAATCATCCTGGGCGTGTCAAGCTGGGTTCTGCAGATCATAGAACGAGGCTACTCGCTCCAATTCGCTCGCAGATCCTCTAGCTTCAGAGGTGTATATTATATTATATTATATTATATTATTTTTATATTAATTTAAACAATTATTATCAAACAATTACATTCATTTAGTAACATAAATATATCTTAGTGTAGGCTATTTTCGCTCTATTCATTATCTTCTTGTCGATCCACCAGTTCACATTTACAACTGCGTGTTTCCTGCGTAAAAATAAGGGACATTTTTGGCTTTGGAGCAGAAGGGCTTATTGAAAAATGCAAATTCATTCTATGCCAGCAGGTGGCGCTTTTCGCCAGGAATATAACCGTTTCCCTGTAACCGCAGTGAACAAAACAGCTCAGCACCTGACTTTGAAACTTGCAGCGCTCATGTTTAATCAATTAAATAGCATTTTGAAGTGTAAGCTATATCTCATTATACATGCAAATATACATTTACATGTATTTTATTTTTTTTCACTGGAGCACCACCTGAGTCTTTTCCAGTGATCATTGTTTCCTTCCCGCGGTACTACCTGCGCGTTTCCCTAGTTTAACTGCAGTAAACAAAGCAGCGCAGCACCTGACTTTGAAACTTGCAGGGCTCATATTTAATCAATTAAACCATAGCCTTTTGAAGTGTAAGCTATATCTCAATTTACATATATATTTAGTTTTTTCACTGGAGCACCACCTGACTCTTCTCCTCCCATTTCTACCAGTGAGCATTGTTTCCTTCCCACAATACTCCCTGCGCACATATCAATATAGCATCACTGGGCTGTAGGTTGCCAAGTTGAGGGGATAAATGGGTTCACATTTGTATGCATCGATCATATGAGAAAGATGTGTTTCATACAAGATCTGGCAACTGGACAACCTTTGAAATTGTTGTTGTGATTATTCATATGAGGTTTGGCCCATACAAATTCCGCGAGTTTTAGCGGAAGCGAATGTAGCAAACATATAAAATATGCCCAGTGGGATTTTTTATTTTTTTTTATAGAAAGATAAAAAATACGGGAGAAATACGGGAAAATATTTAAACGGGATGATAGAGGGATAGAATGGTAAAATACGGGAGAATCCCGGGAAAAACGGGAGGGTTGACAGGTATGCTAAAATTACTCTGTCGATTTTGGTCACACAGATAAATGTTATACTGTACATCATTCGAAACTGTTAAGTGTCTACTTTTATTTGTGTGCACTCACAATAACAACAAAACTTTGTGCTTTTGTAAAATAAAGAAAACGAACAAGGTGTACTTTCAGCCATCTCAGTCTCTGCGAACTTCTTTCTCAAACGCGTCACTAAAATGAACTGAAACTCAGTGAATACTTCACACACAGACATGAGAAACACTATAGAAAGCTTGAAGTGTCTACTTTAAAATTAAGTCATGTCAAAAACAAATATTCTCTGATAAAGTAATCTGTATGAAACCAATGTGATGTACAGTCTTTCCCGTCTGAGCTCATTATCTGTAATATGATCACGCCCACGCGCAGCACGCGCTATTCATACGGTAATCATCCATGTGAGATGCGCGAACATGTAAACGCCCACATTTCCTCCGTAAACAAAGCCTGAAGATTCATCAATTTCATCTCAGATACTTTTCGTTTTTGGAAGAAGATGCGCTGTGAAGAATAAGCTTTGGATTTACCTCAGAAGAAGTATGCGATGCAACGTGTGGCTTGAGCAGCGGAGGAGATCATTTCTGAGGAGTAAGTAATGTTTCTTATTTGCATTAGTTAACATGTTACTGTGACAAACTTGAACACATTTACTGTTTGGGTTTTTCCCAAACTATAATTCCAGACTAAAATGTTTGAAATCGAGTGAAACATTTTGAATATGATTCAATTCATTGTATCTAAATTTCGTACAACGCGAGGATGTTTTTATGCTCTATATAATATAAAACAATACGATATAAAAGTAATATGAGTATTTACACTGAAACATGATGAATGTTAGACTCTAAGAATGTTTAGACCAATGTTTATTATTAATACTCTGTTCGCGAATAGATGTTTATAATGTGCTAAACAATAATAATTAATTTCTCAGATATAAAATGTCATTTTTTACAGTAGTACAAAGCATGTGTGAGTCTATGACTACAAAATCATACTCTCTCTCTCTATATATATATATATAATACAGATGCTCCTGATAATAACATGCTCACAGATGTTTTTTTGTTTTGTTTTTGTTATTTGTTCTTTAGTGATCTGATACCTGCACCAGGATTCATCCACAGATGAATCCTGCTGGCTTTCACTTGAGTCTCTTCAAACTGTTTTCCTCTGGGAATGCTGTACCAATATCAGATGTTCAACTAGACTGATAATTCTACACAAATATGGTAAAACAAGCTCCTTGACTACTGATGATGTTTTTTTTCTTGAATCCATGGAAAGAAGCAGCAAACACTGGAAATATCAGGTATGGTTTACTTGTTGAACAGAATCTGATTTCAGGAATGACACAAAGTCTGTTCACGTCTCTGGGTTTAGATCAATGTGCTCAGTAATATGTCTTTGACCTTCACTGTGTATATTTTCCTCACATTCTTTCTTACCTGCCTCACAGTCACAGTCACACTGATGGGCCATTAGGGGAGGGCCCTTTGTCTCTCAGGTGTGAATCACTAAATATTCATGGTCATTGTCACTCCCTCGCACACTGCCTTTCTAACCCAAAACATGTCTTAAAAAATTAAAATCAATATATTGTTTTCTGTGAACGAGTGAGCAGAATGATTTTCGCATAAATTTGAAGGAAATATTCTAGCCTACAAGGCTGATTACTCAAAAGTCTTATTCAGAACTATTCAGTATGAGTTTTATGGCCTTATTTCAGATACATATTTTTTACAAGCTTAGTCACTCATCACATACCATTCTTGAGATTCGCGTTCGAGGGGGTGGCTGCCTTTCAGACTGTTTCTGGCCCGTGCACTTTTGCGAAGTGCAGATCTTTCCCCTCTGAGGCAGATGGGAATCCGCATTATGAACGACGACTGGCTTGTGTTAGCCAGATCAAAGCAGGAACTTTTCGCTCACAAGTCACTGCTGCTCAGCCACCTGGAGCGTCTTTTGACTGAAAATTGATTTAGCCAAGAGCTTTTTGTCTCCCAGCTTGCAGGTCGTCTACCTGGGGACAATTATCGATTTGGCCCAGATGCGGACCTGGCTCTCGCCCGAATACTCACTGACTATTCAGTGACTAGCGGCTCAACATTTTCCTCCTCTGCAATTCCTCTGGGCCTGCTTCATATGTGGCCCCTCCAATCCTGGCTTAAATCCCATGTACCGTCCCACGCTTGGTGCCTAGGACTTCTTCGCTTCAAGGTAACCCACTGCTGCATCAGAGCTGTGGCCCCTTGGAAGGCCCCTCTCCTGTATCAGACAAGTGCCCTACCAGGACTCAAGAAGCATGATATGGCATCCCTGGCCCAAGCTGTAGAGACTTTATGTTTGGCCCTTAATGGGAGTCTTGGCAGCTCTCCGCGAGTGTGACTAACACCATTTTGGAGGCTAGAACCCCTCTATGCAACGCCTCTATGCCCTTAAGCAGTCGATCTTTTCTGACTGGTGTGCAGTATGGAACGAAAACCAGAGTCCTGCACATGGGTGAACCGCTAATATTTGATGTAATTGATGGAATAATATTTATATGTCAGACAGCTGCTTTCAAACGGTCCCGTGCTTGTGTTCACGCCCTGTGAAGACTGTTAAAGTCTTCTAATTACAGCGTGATTTGCAGCACTGAGCATTGTAGATAATCTTGCTGCCACTGATTGACAGCTGTAGTGATTATATTAAAAGGAAGGCGCCCTTTGCTCACTTTCAGTATTTAATCTGTTCACAATTTGAATACAAGTTTTAGCCTTCTTTTAAAACAGTTCATAACAGTCTGAGTAATTCTGATTCTTGAACAGAAAACTTTCAAGTGTCGGCTTTGTAAATATATATTGGCTATGTATCTAGTCAGAAAGACTCATGAGCAGCAACCTTTTCATTTTGGGTATGTCATTTATGTCCCCATGCCAAAATGAAGGGGTTAATCGTCTGTATAGCATGGCCCTGTGATGTAATTTAAAGTATGCTCAATTTGTTCAAAATAGATTGTTCACGATGTACGCAATAGTTTTATACTGTTTATGCGATGGATGTCGGCTTCTGGCTTTAGCGTCAGTGAAGCGAGTGGGCAATTTACAAGCGCTGTCAGTCAGTGCTTCGTGCCTTGAGTTTGGGTCTAACGACTGTAGAGTCGTCCACAAAACAAGACACGGCTATGTGCCTTAAAGGCCCCGATATACTTCAAACGAAATCGAAGAACAAACTGATATGACGTAATTTCGAACAAAATCAGGCCGAAAGGAAGTTCGTTTTGAGTTCGTTTCGGCAGTTCGAAACAGCTCACCAAAGCAACTTTCTGGGGCAGTTCGTTTTGGCTCCTAAACACCTTTGAGCTTCCATTGGTCCGTGGCGATTACGCAATTGGTGGGTGTGTCCTGAAAGTCCACCTTCTTTGACGTGAGATTTTCCCCAGTTCGTTTCTCATTCCACGGAGGTCAGACAGGAGAACAATATCTAGAACAGCAACAACACCAAGTTACTAGCAATATGAATACACTGGAATAGCTGAGCAGCCACAGATATATCCGCACCTGTACGATCGCTCTCGGAGAGACTTTAAAGATTCAGAGAAAGCATTTAATTCCTAGAAAGAAATTGCAACGAAGCACGAGTTATGCAAAGTGACGTGGAGAAACATCCGATGCCAGTTTTCCAAAGCCATGAAAAGAATGAAAGAAAGAGTGGAGATAAGGTGGCGAGTATCAAATACATGTTTCAAATAAATATTTTTACACCATACTGCTGCTACTGTCGTTTTTTCTGTAAACAAATTTGAAAGGTATGCAATAGTTAAGTATATGTAGAGTGCTCTAGCCACTTCCAGCATTCAGAGCAGCTTTCTGTATGGTTTGGAGGCCACTCTAAAGGGCTGCCACTTACGAAGCACAGACTATCCTGCAGGAGAGTTGATGACGCTATAGCCCTGGTTTACGCCTGGTTTCCCCCCAGGGGAATGGCCTCCTCCTGGGCTTGGTCCAGCAGAGTTTCTATTGGTGATATATGTGTACGGCCTCTGGCTGGTCTTCGCCATCTACATTCACCAGGTTTTATAACTTGGATGTCCTGTCCTTCAGGCATGAATTTTGTCTGCTTAATTTACCTAATTCCCTGTATACGTGGAGAAGGTCTTGTTTTATAGACTTGTAGTGTCTGGACCAATCAGACACAATTTTTTTTTTGTTATATTTAACAAATACTCCGTAACCCCCCCTCAATCAACAAGACAACTATGAGGGCTCAATGTACCCTTCCCCCGAAATGCAGCTAACGCCTCAAAAAGGCAGAACAGGCCTCTGGTTCCATGGCAACCGATGCTGATAACACTGGTTTTATTGCTCAAAGGAATGCAGGCAGAGCAACTCTCAATTAATTTACCCTTAGGAAAGACATAAAATGCATAAAAAAATGGACTCTTCTCTAATTAATTCATGGAAAAAACCTTTCTGTGAATGAACACATCTCCTCAGGACATTGTGTATACCATTACTGTTCTTGTATATTGTCTTGTATTTGAATTGTATACTGTTTTGTGTGTGTGTTATTCAAGATCCTCTGACTCAAACTGGTTCTTTTTCATCAACCAACTTCAGCAAAGATCAACTTGAGCCTTCAGATTGCATCAGGACTCTCTTTCAGACAGACAAGACGTGCAAGTATCAAACTTAGTCTTATTAATTGGTACATTAAATATCAGTTGCACTTTTTACAAAGGTGTGTTTAAACTAAGAAACTGATGTTTCCTTCAGGCTGAAGATCTGCTGAATATCAAATTGTACCATAGCTTCATGTCTTTATTTCTCTTCTATTTACTGCTTAAGCTTTAACCCCTTTTCCTATGCCAACTGTATGCATGTGTGTGCATGTGTATGTTAGACTAGTTTAAGTGTTTATATAGTTAATAAAGTCTTACTTGTATCACACTTGACGTTGTTCATTGTTTGCTCATAACTGGAGTCCCTAATCATGCAGATTTATGCTACAGGCTCTGTGTAGAATTGTACAGTAAGAAAGTTATTTCTTTCTGAAAACTAGTCAGTATCTGGTGTGACCACCATTTGCCTCACGCAGTGCAACACATCTCCTTCGCAT
>NW_015638028.1:11705-12641 GCF_001515625.1 Sinocyclocheilus rhinocerous | reverse complement strand
GTATTATGTGTGTGTGTGTGTGTGTGAGTGTGTGTGTGGGTGTGTGTGTGTATGTGTGTGTGTGTGTGTGTGTATGTTAGACTAGTTTAAGTGTTTATGTAGTTAATAAAGTCTTACTTGTATCACACTTGACGTTGTTCATTGTTTGCTCATAACTGGAGTCCCTAATCATGCAGATTTTTGCTACATGCTCTGAGTAGTATTGTACAGTAAGAAAGTTATTTTCCTTAACCAGGAAATTAACATTCTTAGAATTGACAGACAGTTGACACTGAGATGTCAAGTAAATACTTACAGCGGATCTAAATATTTATAATTATTCATAATTAGTTATAATTAATTATTCATATTTCCCCTTTGAGCTGATTCGCTACAGACCACAGCCTGGTGGCTTGGATCTCGTAATTGGCTCATGCTTTCTAGGAGCCCTCATTACGGGTGCTCCGGAGCTGGGCTCGCAGAGCAGCTTTATTCTGCACTTGCTTATAGCACAGTGCCATTGGATACATTCCCCAACAGGAGAGACTGTTTAAAAGGGGATGCTCCAGTTACTAACGTAACCTTGGCTCCCTGAGATAAGGGAACGAGCGTTGCATAGCCTGCTGTGCTATAAGGCTGCACACGAGTTGATGTCTGTTGCTATCAGACAAAAGATTCTGATGAAATGGCACTCAGAGCCAACTTATAGCAGTCAGATCCACATTTTCTGGCGGGTTGATGCGCCATATGTTCAAATGAGGCTTCAGTATTCAGAGTAAACAGGAGTTTCCCCCATACATGTCCTTGACGCAACACTCATTCCCTTATCTCAAGGAACCAAGGTTACCTTAGTAACCTGAGCATTTGTACAGTAGAAAAATCTTCACGCCTATGGAATGCCCCCATAATGATAGGAATACCAGTGTGTGTGTGTGTGTGTGTGTGTGTGTGTGTGTG
>NW_015638028.1:8880-11656 GCF_001515625.1 Sinocyclocheilus rhinocerous | reverse complement strand
TGTGTGAGTGTGTGTGTGTGATGATCTCATGTATGTCCACATGTCTGGATAAATGGCTCATTGAGTTAACATTGGTGTAATGTGCTTTAGTGCTTTAATACACAGTATTTGCATGTCTACATGCATCGAGTGATGGGTTGTAACCTAACTAGATCATAACTAAACTATAAAAAAGATGTGCTGTCATTATAATGAATCAAGGTGTCAACACTGTAAATGACAGACTGCAGCCTACAAACAGATGCATGTATGAAACAAATTCATGCTGTAACCTCATCCTATGTAAAATAAATATTATTATCTTTGATTATTACAAGAATTTAAGATAAAACACATTAAAGCACTTTGTTACAGTGAAAATTTCATCAGATTATTGTAATATGCTTTTTTTTCTAGAGGATCAATATAACAGATATATTGATCCAGTTAAACAGAGATCATATCAGAATGAATCAAATACTTACAGCCGAGCGCATATCTGCATCTATTAAACCATCTCTCATTTGTCATCACTTGTAACACTGGTAAAATGACAACAATGTTGAATCCTAAAACAGGACAGTAATTATTTTAATGTTGGATATTGTAATTCAACAAGCAAACCATAAATGAACATCAGTCACTGTGAATATAGAGTGTTAAAATGGCTCTATAGAAGAATGAACATATAATGTCCAAATGTGTTAATCTGAACACAAACCATTATTAATTATGAACTCACCTGCTTTGGCATATCCAAACGTGTAGAACAGGACGATGAATTGTAAAGTAGGCAGAATTTCAAAGATCATTTCAGCCACAATGTCAAATATTTTAAGTATTTGTCCTCGTTTGTTTCCAACCACTAAAACTAAATGAGAAACATTTTCAATAATTAACATCTTATTTGATTCAGTTTTGAGCAATTATAATTCCACGATAACAGGACAGAATTAAAAAAAAAAAAACAGTAAAACAACAACAAAAGCAGGTGAACTGAGTAAATCAACATGTGAGTTTTGATATGAAATATATATGAAATATATATAATATAATGAAAACACCAATATGTACTATTTCTATGACAACTGAAAACTACAATATCAGATCTGTACAATAAAACATGTTTGCATTTTAATATCAAAATCTAATGTGTAATACTACTGAATATACTATTGAATACTATCTATAGCAGGGGTGTCAAACTGTTCCTGGAGGGCCGCAGCCCTGCTCCAACACACATACCATGCAGTTTTCAAATAAGCCTGAAGGACTTGATGAGCTGGATTGGGTGCGTTTAATTAGGATTTAATCTAAACTCTGCAGGGCTGTGGCCCTCCAGGAACTGAGTTTGACACCCCTAATCTATAGTGTTCAGATCAGGATGTTCAGATCAGTGTGAATCTGATAAAATATTTAATCTCATTCACTCATTGTATCTGATGACTGATGGGAATAAAACACACAGAAATACTTACAGTAAATGATTTTGGCGAGGCAGGACAAAAACACTATTACAAACAGTACTAGTATCACGACTCTGTCAAACTCAGCATAATTTAGAAGTTTTTCCCAAGCACTTGTTAAAAGAGCTGAAAGAAAGGAAGATATAAAAAGGAACTGTTGGAAGGAAATGGTGTCCCATACTCAGAATTTGTGCTCTGCATTTAACCCATCCAAGTGTGTACACACAGCAGTGAGTGGTGAACACACACACAGTGAATTCACATCCGGAGCAGTGGGCAGCCATTTGTTGTGGCAATTAGGGGTTCAGTGCCTTGCTCAAGTTACTGAAGGTGGGAAACTGTGCTGTTCATTAACTCCCTCCACCTATAATTCCTGCTGGTACTGAGACTCAAACCCACGACCTTCGGGTTACAAGTCCGACTCTCTAACCATTAGGACACAACTGCAACTGACAAAACACTCTTATCATTTAACTGATGGTTTTTATGTACAACATCTTGCTGGATTATAATTTACACTGACAGTCTTCATTATATTATATTATATCATATCATATTATTTCATTAATCCAATTGCTGTATATTATAATCAGTAAGATCATAAGACAGTTCAGTCCTATAAACATACAGAGATTCAGCACTGAACACATGTAAGATCTACGATAATAATAAATTAGGTGCCATGTAGAGCTGCTTAATCTTTCTGCATTATGATTCATGTTGTGTTACTGTTTCAGATTTGCGGAATATTCAGAATACTACATTCAAATTCTAACAAGCACATTTTTTTGTCTATTTCCATTAATGTGCACTTTAATGTGTTTATGATAATGATGGGCATTTACCTGAATAAACAACAACTAAAAGAACAATATATTCTACAACAGAATTATAATTCAGAATCCATGTTGCAGTGTAGCCTGTAAAACAGAAAATACTTAATGATTACAATCACAACATCAACATACCGAAACACTAAAACACAACGTAAATGTAAAGTTTTAATCAACTTTTTTTTGGTAAATCACACACATAAAGATGTTTGAACATCTGGGCATTATAATCCATTTTGGTAACACTTTATTTTGATGGTCCCTTTTGAACATTCTGTTGACAATAGGTATTATTGCACCTACATGTCTTCTAACTCTCATTAGAGTGTTAGTAGACTGTCTCCTTAATATCTGCTACATTTTTATTGTGATGGTCTCCCAACAGACATTCTACTGACTATAAGTAACTTTGCAAGTACATGTCAACTTATTCTAACCCTAACCCTACCAGCAGGGCCATCGCTAGTCGGGTGAAAGGTGGTAGTGATTATAGGGGCC